>NW_018164464.1:298314-302703 GCF_001263595.1 Phalaenopsis equestris
ATATAAATTTATATAAAAACAAATCCCCCTTTTCTCTTTAAGCACCAAATCCCTAAACTCACGCACCCGAGCTCTGCCTCCCTTCCTTCTCCCGTTCGCGCGCCTGGCCTTTCCCTTTCTTGGTCTCGAGCCGAGCGAGCTCTTCCTCCACGCGAGAGAAAGTTGACTTCTCATTCGTCCTTGCCCGACACCTTCTGTCCGCAGCCCTCTTTCTCGAAGCCGTGCCAGTCTCCCCGAGCTGTGGTTTTCCTTTTCGTGATAGTTTGACTTTGGGAAGCTTGTTCTCTGGTACACTTGAATGACAAACTCTTTTTTCTTCCCGATACTTTCCTCGCTGCCACTGGGCTTGCCGCTCGGTCCGAGATGTTTCGGTGGCTTCGCCTTCTGTGAGCAGGGAGCGCATCCTTTTCTTCTTTGGCCCGATTCGAGTGCCGTGGACTGATGGGGTGATCTTCTTTCTCTTCTCCTCTCTTCTCTGCCTATAAACATAGTTTCTTTTGAGATTTTTGGGTGGTTAAAAAAAGTTTGCAAAAGAGGAGAGTAGAAATTTTAGCTTTGAGGAGATTGGAAAGGGGATTTCTGTGAGAGCTTTTCCTTGAGGTGAATTATGGTGTTGCAGTGCTTTACATTGACATTAAGGAGGTACCTCTTCTTTCCCCCCCCTTTGGTGCCCTGTTTCCTTTCGGTTTTCCTCTTTGCCGAGCCTTTGAACTTGGTTCGGTTGGGGTGATACAACATGCCGATTCACTTTACTTTCATACATTTTTTAGGTATTCACTTTAAGAGCATGTGAAGGATGAAATGTGAACATGTTTTAGGAATTAGACTTGGATATTGGCTTAAAGTGGTGGAGATATGGCATGTTCTTTGTTTATCCTATCATATTTATGTTGGTAGCGATTTGGATAATTGAAGCATGGTTTTGGAATAATTTCTACTTCTCTTGCAAGCATGTTGGGATGTGTATTGTTAAACTTTCCGCTTATCTTTCGTTTAGAATGAATGCTAGAGAGTTCACTTTACTTTTTATACATATGTGGGGCTCGGTTTAGCTCCTCATGAGGCATCTCCCCTGTTCAAATATCTGTTGGAATTGTTTCATGCTTGGAATATTTAGATATGCAGGTGATTCCTTGGTTTGGAGGCTTGGTTTTGGCTTGAAATGACTAGAACTTTAATTTTTATGGAAACCTGAATTTTAATATTGCTGGACTTGGCTTTTGGTTCTTGTTGAGCTCTGTTTTGGCTTTTGGTTCCTGTTGAGCTCTGTTTCGGCTTTTGGTTCTTGTTGGGCTCGGTTTTGGCTGGGTTTGGAGTCTTGGTTTTGGAATTGAAATGAATAGAGCTCTATTCTTTATGGAGGCCCCCGTTGGGCTCGGTTTTGGCGCCTGCTGCGCTCGGTTTTGGCCTCTGCTGGGCTCGATTTTGGTATCCCACCGGTGTCTTGGCTCAAATATACGTGTGGTGGATGAATTTATGTTGATTCGCAATAATTTTGTAGTTGTTCTTGTGTAAGGCATGTGTCGTTTCTATATTTTGATGTCTCAGGGGTATGGAAATGTTTTCTTTCGACTATCTTGTTGTAACTTGAATTTGAACCTTAGCTGCGGCTTGGTTTTGACTTGGTTTTGGCTTGAAATGGCTAATACTTTATTTATTTATTTTTATGGAGGCCTGGATTTTAATATTGCTGGGCTGGGTTTTGGTCCTTGTTGGGCTCGGTTTAAGACTGATTTGGGGTGTAGCTTTGTTTGTTTTGGCCCTTGCTAGGCTCGATTTTGGATTGTGGTGATTATATTTTGGCCATTTGATGGTTGCGGTTTTAGACCTTGTTGGGCTTCACCTTATCTTTGGGATGGCCCTGTTTGAGCTTGCGGTGTGGTTCGGCTTTGATCTTGCCAGATTTTAATTTGGGGTGATGTGTGCCTTGGTTTGGGAGTTCGGTTGACCCTCTTTGCCTCCCCTTTTGGTCCTTACCCGTGAGGCCTATTGGAAGTCGTTGGGTATGATTTGGTCCTTCTTGCTAAGTTTGATTGGCTTGAATTTTATTGGTGGATTAAGTTTGTTATCCCAAAAATTATATTCACTTTAGTTATTCTCTTATGTTTGCCAAGAAGGCATAATAGCTATTGATGGTTCTTTTGATTGCTATAGCCGTGGGCCTTACTTGTGCCTTGGGTTGCCTCTGGTCGTGGGATTTAGCAGCTGCTCTTTGCTGCCTTAAACCGTGAGCTTTAACAGTTCTTTTCTGGGCCCTTTGTTGCCTTAACCGTAAGCCTTACTTGTTATCTCTTGGGCTGCCTTTGGTTATGGGTCTTGGCAGCTGTCTCTTGCTTTAGCCGTGAACCTCTTTTGTCCCTGTTCCTTGCCTTGGTTGAGAGCCTTGGTGGCTGCTTCCTCCTCTTTACTGACCTTGGCCGTGAGCGTTGAGGGCCTTGGTGGCTGCTTCCTCCTCTCTATTGACCCTGGCCGTGAGCGTTTATGTGGCTTTATGGGAAGATTTCGTGTTTATTTAATGTATGAGGCTATCTATTAATCTGAAAGTTGGAGAATTTTGATTTTGGTATGAGTTTGGAAATATCGGTGGTAGTTTCCCCGATGTCACTTTCTTTTGAAGTTTGGGATATTTTAAACCTCATTTTGGAAAAACATTTGGTTGACTTGATCAATCCTACGTCTTTGGGGTTTGAAAAATTAACGCGAGTTTGCCCTTTATGTTTGTTAGTAAAGACCTTGGGCCCTACTCTTCTAGGTCTTTTCGATATGAGTTTTGAGAACTGATCCATTCTCCTTTTCGGTGTTTTAGATGGATCTGTGCCTCCTCTCTCTCACCCCATTTTTGTTCTTTTCTTTCCTTGCTTTTTGGTTCGTTCTTTTTGATGCTTATGTCCGATGCATAAGTGTCTACGTATATCCTTTTGCTATACGTGAAACCATCAAGCAAGGTCGCAAGTAATCGTTTTGGGGCGTACGGTGTTGATGATAAAAACACACCGAAGATAGAGGAGAAATTGCCCTATCCTATAGCATCAAGATCCAGACATTTGATGAACAATAGGATATAATATCCTTCGCCGACATAAGTCTAGCGGGAGTTGGCTCGAATCTTCTCAGGTGATTGACAGTCCCATGCCCGACAGTGTAATCAACTTGCGGACAACAAAAATTTCTAAAAAAAGATAATATAAGTTTTTATAAATCCTTTTCAAGCAAAAACATACATTTCTACGAAACAAAATTGATAACTCTTCTTTGCATGTTTAAAATTTTTATGCATGTTAAAAAAACATAAAACACACTTTAAAGCTGATTGTCCACCTGACGAATACTTGTTTAGGCTGGAAAATAGTCCCCTAAGTGAGGTTCAAGACACCCTTCTAGACGAGTGACGGGTTCTATACATTCGGGTGACTGAGTAGCCTTTGTGGATCCTCGAGTATAAATACATAGCTGAGCCTAGCCCCATACGAATGCTTGTGGTCCCCCTCATCCAAACTTTTCTTTGTTTTGTTTTATCGAAGCTTTGGGACATGACACTCGTGTTACTCTTCCATTCTTTCGGGATTTCTCTAGGATTTTTGAGAATTTTCTTTTACTCGAGTCTCTTCTCGTTTTCTTTTACTCGAGTCTCTTCTTTACTCGAGTCTCTTCTCGTTGATTTTCTCGAGTTTTTCACTTTTCCTCGGATTTCTTGGATGACGTTTTTCTTCCGGACTTTGCTTTCGAGATGCATTTAGGTTTGCTATACTTAAGGAACATCGGATCTTACGGGCGTACAGTTTTGTTTTATATTTTTCAGTACTTTATTTTCTTATTTCTACCTGCTACCGTACTGTACAACATGTTATACTTGTCATGTTTCTACCTGCTACCGTACTGCACAACACGTTATACTTGTCCTGTTTCTATCTGCTACTGTTCTTTCTGTACAGCATGTTATACCACTCATGTTTCTACCTGCTACTGTTCTGCATGCATTCTACTGTTGTCCTGTACTGCACATTTTTATTTATATATCTTTAAGCATGCCTTTTTTATATAGGATGTTTAGAAGACTTTCACCATAGGATTGTTTGATTTAACATCGTAACTGGACGCCCTAGAAAACTTATACTCGTCACGTCGAGGAGCTTGGAGCTAGCGCGGTGGGCAGCACGACCATCTTCAACAGCAGAACATGTCTTCCCCAGCAAAATCATTCATTTTTCTAGAAATTAAACAATAATCCATAGGATTTCGAGGTTGTTTGCCTAGCACAACATAAATCCTCCACATTTTCTTTAGGCATTCGTATAGCTCTGCTGTACGATTTAAGCCCTAACTCGTTCTAGGTTCCGAGGTTGTCGTCCGATACGACGTAAACCCTCATATCTTCTAGGCGATTTGTGT
>NW_018164464.1:302907-329220 GCF_001263595.1 Phalaenopsis equestris
GATTTCGGTCATTTAAGATGTAATTAACTATAGGGGTTTGCCCTTATAGAAAGCTTTTCCGAACCCAGCCTAAAATAAATCCTATTTAATTTTTTGTATTAAATAGGAGAACTTGTCGACAAATAAAACGGTTTTGCAGACCAAACGAATGTCATATATTTCGTAGTTTATTTGATCGAGTCTCATTTTCAAGTCTTCTGTTTATCCCTCGGGATAGAGGCAAGATTTGAGGTAGAACGCCCTTTCATTTAAATTGTAAAAAATATGAGGTCAGTTAGATTTCATTTTTTTCTAAAATTATATGTAAATTAAAACGTCCTTCCGAAGCAGGCGACGGGACTTCACTCCCAGCGACCGACAGCTTCTTACGGACAGCTTTGAACAAATCACCCACCAATTTTTAACTTTCCCCCTTTTAGCTGCCGACAGTAGGATGATGTGCTTCCCATCATTGGTGAAGGAATATGTGTTTATGAATCCACGTGCTTAATCCTCTGGTCAAACTATCATGTTCTTCCCATAAGAGATTGTAGGAATCCATAGGGATCACGTCACACCACAAATGGTCCTGTAGTTGGCCCCCAATTGAAAACTCTACTTTGCATCTCTGATCAAAACTGACCTGATTGTTTTTTCAGCCACGTTAGTGATATGGTTGGAATTGCTTTTGAGTCGCAAGTCTCAAATTCTCTATCATCTGTGTTGATGTCATGTTTTTGTTGCTCCCGTCGTTGATGGTGAGACTGCATACCTTTTCATTTACTGTGCAGTGGGTGTCAAATATGTTGTTATGAAGCTACTGCGAATTCTTCATGTCCTCAGTCTGTAGAATCCATTGAATCACGAGCGCCTCTCTTTCATTTGGGGGAAGCTAATACACCTCACCCTGTTTTTTTGCTTTCTCCTAGTCACCAATCTCCTCCATGACACCCTGATCTATGAGTGTGACTACGCTGCTCATGGGCAACTGGAGGCTATGTGGCCATAGCAGTGGCATTTGTAACACTTCCTGACCGATATAGGGTTGGAGGAACTACCTTTCTCTTGTTTCTTTTTGCTCTGATATGGAGTTTCATTCCCTTGTCCGGGCTTGCCAATGTCTCCCGTGGTACCCTGTCAGCATGGTAATTGTAGGTGATTGCTTGTCAGATGGTTGCTGTCTGAAGGATGGTTGTTGCTTGTTCTGCTTCTATAGCCTCTTCACCTTCAGGGCTAGTGCCTGAACATCTCCAAGTGACGAATAAGACTGCAGTTGTACTACATATAATAGCTAGCTTCAGACCCACCAAAAAATGTGCTATGGTGTGCTCCTATGGCTCGACCAGATCACACCTCATCTACAACTGATCAAGCTGCTCCGTGAACTCATCTACTGAAAGATCCCTTTGATGCAGGTGGTGAATCCTCAAACATAACCTGACAGTAAAGGGGTGAGAGGTATTTCCTCTGCATCACTTTCTTCATCTTTTCTCACCTAGTAATCTTATCGTTATCTTCACTTTTCCTCAGTCTCTGTAAGGTCTCCCATCACAAAGAGACACTTTTCTTCAATTTGTTGTCAGTTAATTTGACCCTCTTATCCCCTGACAAATCTTTATACTTGAGGATTTGTTCAACAGATTATAGGCAATCAATAGACTTCCAGATCCATATCTCCCTTAAACTCTGGTAGATCCATTTTGATGTTAAAGTCTCTGTGTCGTCCAAATGTGACATCTCCTCTCAGAGATTCTCCCTCTGGGAGGGATTCATGTATCGTTTTCTAGGCCTCCTCTGATATTGTATTGCGAAACGTCGTGGCTTGTCTTTTTCATCTCTAAAAGTCTCCCCATGGAAGGGATTCAGATCATCATTTTTTTCTTCCCTTCGACTCTCCAAATCCTGGTTGAAGGTAACCTCCTTTCGTGTTAATTGTTCAATCTTCGCAAGCTTTTATTGAAGACGACGTAGCTCTCGCCGTATCTCTTTCCCGATAGGCTCAGAAATATTTCTCTTTTGTTGCATGTCTAGGGAATAAGGGATGAGAAAGAAAAATTTTGGCGGGGTTAGGGTTTGGGTTGTGAAAAGGATATTTGGTGGTTGGAAAAAAGATTTTTGGTTATAATGATGCTAGTAAAACCTAGGATAGGATTAGGGTTATGTTAGCTCTGATACTAAATATACCGAAACTAGGTAGGAACTCAGCAGAAACACAAAACAAACTATTACTAATGTAGAAATAGGTTTACAACTTGACACAATGGAAAGTGAAAAACAACGATTGTCCAATCTCCGGCTAGGGATAGAAGAGTAGATCCGAAAGTGGGGTGTGTCGACACATAGTGAGGCTATGCGGAAGGGTTGGTGGCTGTGAGGTCGGTTAGGAAGGAGTTTGGGGATCGGTAGGTGGGCTGGACAGCGAGAGTGGCTGCAGTGAAAGGGTTGCCGGGGGCTGATAGGTAGTCGGTAGGGTTGAGACAGCCCGGCTGAGGACAGTAATGGGGGTGGCCTGAAGTGTGGAGGATCTGACAAAGTGGACAGCAAGTAGAAATGCGGGAAAGTGATTTAACAGGCCATGAAGGGGTCTGGACAGCAAGGCATGTCACTGGAAAAGGCTGGCTGGTTGCTTGGAGGAATTCTGGGAAGTTGGAAAGGCTAAGTTGTTCAGGAAGGGCGGCTGGGTGCAAGGATGAAGTATGGGAGAGGCCACAGTGGAGGAGAGGGGAGGAGAAGGGTTAGGTAAGGGTAAAAGGGAAGATACAACACCACATCGGAGTAGGATGCAGCCGGAGCACCACCATCTCCTCGGATGCAGACCTAGAGCAGGGAGAACAACTGCACACATGAATCTGAAATCTGAAAACTACATAGACTGCCCTAATTCTTTGAAAATAACAATATATGGATTCCTATTGGAGGAGAAAAGGAAAGTGGAGGAAAGGAAACTTCCATACAAAAGGAAGGGGTATGAATACTTCAGAAAATGGTCATTAAAGGCTTTCCATAAGGAGAAAAGGGCAAAATGAAGGTGGGAAAAGGGGCAGGCGGCATTGCTGCCCTCTCTATAGGCCGCCCGGTCCAGTTGTGGCTTGGATCGATGCCTTATGCCAGCCAGTTTAGCCGGCTGGCTTTTCTCGCACCCGATTGGGATGGAGCCTCTCTCGCATCAGTTTAAGTTGCGTGATAAAGATGAGGAAAAAAGTTTGCACAGACAACTTGAAGCTATCCACATACATAACCTAGATTTAAAGAGCACTTAATTGACTACAAATAATTTCTTTTACTCAAGAGATAAAATTCAAATGTTCATCATGGATCCCTATTTATGGAATTGAGTTATAAGTGTAAGACAAATATTTAAATGCAAATCTAATCTCATCCAATTCCGGCAAACCATAAACTTACGTGGGTTTTTTTTTTGCTTGTTTAAAGGCCTACAGTATATCATCTCCTTTAGGTTGCATGGAACAACCCAAAGAGTTGAGATCATTATACTCATCCAAGAATTCAAGAGCTAACTTCTACAATTATTTATTAGTTATCCAACTGTTAATCTGACTAGAAAATTGTGATTAGTTTTTTTTTTCTTTTTCCCCCCAGATATCACTTCATTTGAAGTGATACTTGCGACATTTAAGTAGTTTGGTGGAACTGAGATGGTGAGATCTGTGGAAGCAACATCTATTTTACAAATCCTTCGTATAGAAGAATCAATAGTAAATTCTAGAGGTTCAAATATTCTTCGTTTAGATCATATATTTTAAAATTTTTCTAATGAACATATCAATAGACAAATATTAAAAATATAACTATGATAAAACAAACATTTGAATATAATCTCATTGTCTAACTCGGGTATATTTTAAAATGTTTTTTCCTAAACATATAAAGAAAAAACTCCGAGTGCTGAATTGGCCATATATATAACTTACGTCTTCAACACAAGCCCCTCAGATCATAGCAACTCTAGTATGCATGTGTTAAAGATAGTCGAGATTCTTTACTTTATAAATATGACAACCGTCCTCTTTTTTTTTTCTTTTTAAGTCCGATAACTTTTTATTCCAAATTCTCTGTGATCGCTGATCTTTCTAATGAATTTTCTGACATCGAATATTTTTTGGCTTTTAAATTTGTAGCAAAACAGAGAACAGGCCATTCCACATCAAGTGAGGGGTCCGCTGCATCATTCTTTAGATGCAATTGAAAGTTTGAATGCATCTAAGGTACATTAGTTCGGCTCTGCTGTGTCATTTAGTTTTAACTTGGTTTCTTATACCGATTGAAATCTTGTCTTTTGTAACAAGTTTCTATTGTCACTGAGCAGGATGAGAAGAATTCATTTTCAACGTTCAGGGAGCAGCTCCGTTATTTGCAGGTTATTTTTTTTCCTTTTTGCGTCCATTTCTTACTTTAGGGGCTATTTCATTGTTTGACTTTCATCTGCTTTCCTTACAGTTGACTGAGAGAAGTAGAGTCTGTTTTGGCAGATCTGGAATACATGGGTGGGGCCTATTTGCTTGCAGAAAAATTCAAGAAGGAGAAATGGTATAGCAAACAACAAATTGTACTGTGTCTGTGTGT
This sequence comes from Phalaenopsis equestris, assembly GCF_001263595.1. Lineage (NCBI taxonomy): Eukaryota > Viridiplantae > Streptophyta > Magnoliopsida > Asparagales > Orchidaceae > Phalaenopsis > Phalaenopsis equestris. The sequence goes on from NW_018164464.1 coordinate 307,471, forward strand.
GGTCATATTACAATTTTTAGTGCTCCTTTCTCACTGATGCTGATGTTTTTTTTTTTGCTTGGATGGAGGCATTGATAACTTGCTATCCAACTTAAAAAATATATTTGAACTTGTTGCTTATTCACACCTACGTAGTGCTTCAGCATCACTATGGCCGGATTTATCTGCAAGCATGTTTTTAATCTTAAGATTAGATTTTATATGAATAAATATAAACTTATTTTAATGGAGCAACTCAGCAGGTTGTAAGGATTAACTTATCTGGTTTCAAAACAGCAATCTAATGTAAATGGTTTGCATGGCTTGCATTTCATTAGTTAAATAAAGAGAAAATCAAATATATATTGTAAACAATGCAAATATCTCTCTCTTTCTCTCTTTTGCACTCCCTCCTTTTCTTCTTCCTCTGTCTATTCATGAAAACACATTTTTTGTCACTTGTATACCAAAATGAGTTCATTTTGTCTGCATATATACAGTTGCTAAAACTCCTTGATCTGAAACGTTGACATGACTGCTTTATTGTAACTCTTCCCTATAAAGTTCACTTTTCCAAGTAACTGTACTAATGCTATTGATAATGGATGTGATTTATTTTTACCCTATATTGTTTGTGTTGTGCCGAATCTTCTTGTGCGATAGGCTTTAGTAAATAATTAGAAATAATTATTTTTTGGTATGCATTGATAGGTGCTACAATAGTGCAATGGACGGAAATATCCTTTTGTTTTACTCTATGTTAAGCTTTGTTTTCACTTCACAGGTACTTGAATATCGGGGCGAGCAGGTGAGACGTAGTGTTGCTGACTTGAGGGAGACCCGGTACCGGTTGGAAGGAAAAGATTGCTATGTAAGCCTTCTATCATGCGTTGCTTTATTTTTATATTTCTTCGCACAAGATGGCGATCCTCAGTTCAATCATCCATCTAAGTTTTGCAGTTTGAGACTTCTGAATGAATAGCACTCCTGCTAAGAATACTCTTAAAGAAACCATGTCCATTCTGGAGGAAGTTCGAAAGTGGCTGATTTATTGATATCTTATAGTTTTTTAGGTGATGGAAATATCGTAATTAAATTGAGATTAGAAAAAAAAATAATGATTACATACACTTCTATTCTAACTGATTATGTTTGACTAAATTAATAAAAAAAGGATCTGGTTTATCTCAAATTTTTTATGCAATTTCTTAGGGCCTTTTTGGGAAAGTGTTAAATATGAGAAAATCAACAAATTTCTTAAAGAAGATTAAAACTAATATCTTGCTCCTTATTTAATGGGGAGATATGAATCAATGATTTATTCAAAATTTTTTTTATCAATATGTATATTATCTGATGGAGTTACTATCATTGCTTATTGACTTAAGTTATCTTCAATAGTATGATCCTTAAATATCTAGAAGAGAGGAATTCATTTAAGTTTCTATGTCAAGAATCACTTGGTCAATTATGGAGAAATTCTCTGACGAAGTTTTTTTTTTTTTTCCTAAAATATTTTTAGCTACTTTCTTACAAGATGATATATTGTGATGGGGATATGACAATTTTACAAAAAAAGAGAACCCTATCAAAGATAATATTCTACCAATAACCATTTTTCAGAGTTTTAATTTATATAACTCTTGCCGAGATGAGAATGATTAGGTGGATGAGTGGCTTTACACTTAGAGACAAAGTACGCAATGAATATATTCGTGATAGGGTTGGTGTAGCTCCTGTGACAGACAAAATTAGAGAAAGTCGCCTTAGATGGTTTGGTCATATTAAACGTCGACCATTAGATGATCCGATTAGGAGAGTAGATGTTTTAAATTCGACTTGTGTTAAGAAAGGCAGAGGTAGACCTAGGAAGACTTGGGCTTATTGTATTAAAAATAATCTTAATTTACTAGAACTAAATGAAAATATGACACTAAATAGGACGCAATGGAGAAAAAAGATTCATGTAGCCGACCCCACGTAGTGGGATTAAGGCTTTGTTTGTTGTTGTTTGTTGTTGTTTGTTGTTGTAGTTGTTGTTTCAAAAATCTCAATTACACAAACTTTTGTCAGTAGTTGTATCACTTATACTGATAAGTGATAACACATTTCTTTTACAAAGGCGACAAACTGACCAATGGTATTTATTCTTATGATTCTTATGAAAATATCGCCAAAAACTCAATTTATTAATGGGAAAAAAATTCTTTATATGGATTTCTAATTAATTTTTTAAAAATTAAATAAAACAGTAATAATAATAATAATAATAAGATGAGAAAAAATTATATATATAACTTTATATACACTTATCTATTAAGTTTTTGTAAAAAAATCAATTAAAACCAAATTTTCCACGAAATGCATTACAAACTGTGTTTGGCACATGCATGGCTGCGTTTGTTTCAACTTTTTGGACGGCTTTTTGAAACCAAATTTTCAAATAATGCATTTGTTAAGAGATACTATCTGGTTGGGATGATAAGAGATTCATTAAGTCAAAGTCGGGCGATCATTTAATAATCTTTACGAGGAAATCCTTAACGAGGATGAATATTTTAGTAGAACAATGTCGTATAATCTTCCACTTTTGAGATTTTGATGAGAAAATGCGTTTATTAAGTATTGATATAGAGACATCTTTAATTAAATTGCTTGTTATGGAATTCTGCTGGTTGAAAATATGGGGCGTTTATGTTGTGAAGAATTAACTTTTATAAACCATGTGGACATACTAAAAATAAAATGCTTCAAGTTTAAATAGTATCTGCTTGTTTATGTTGAACCACTTTGTCTTGGATGCATTTTTATTTTGCTTCATTTTATCACTTTCTTTTTATTGCAGCTTTTTAAGATGAGCGATGAAGTAGTTATTGATGCTACAAATAGAGGGAACATAGCACGCTTGATCAATCACTCTGTAAGATACAGTTTCTCTCTCTCTCTCATGATTGTTTCCCCTCCACTTGATGGAAAACTTTATGCCATTATCTGATAAATTTATGGATCTCAATGCAGTGCATGCCCAACTGCTATGCAAGGATTATGAGCGTCGGCAATGGTGAGAGCCGAATTGTTCTCATAGCCAAAACAACTGTTTCTGCCGGCCATGAGCTGACGTAAGACCTGCTTCCAAATTTCTCTGTTTCCATGAATTATTCTTTTACAAAAAAGTTATTTTTCATTTACTTTTGAACTCGGTGCTTCTTTAACAATTTAATTTTAGTTTGGATTGCTCGTGAGGGTATATTTGCGCCATGTGATATTTCCTTGGGGGGTTGTTTAGAAAGCATGTAAATTAAACCATCACTAAAATTTAAAGGAAGTGAAAGAAAAATAACAAACAAATTCATGTTTATCTTACTTCTCAAACATTTTATTACATCAAAACAAATGCTACTATAGGTTTTAACCGTGGTTATTCCATATAACACATCATACACCAAACTATAATTAAAACATGATGCTTTTACCATACAAATATTAGGGTTTGTTTTGTATTTATTTTTCCCACTTCAAACTCTACTGTTTTAATAAATCTCATTTCCCCCTGTTATTTGTTACATCCAGAATTTGTCAAATCTTAATATTCACAGGATTTAATAGATTTAAGATTCTCACGGATCTTAAATCTAAAAATATATAGTTAAACTATTTTTCTCTATTTATTAAGTTTGAACAGTTATGGAACAGTATTTTTTTTTAAAGTCAGATGGTAGCTAGAAAGCTGCCACCGCACCCAGCCAGGGGCCCAAAAGTGTTGGAAAAATGCATATTTCGGCGGCAGTTTTTTGAAAAAAATTACCAAAACTCAATTTACCCAACCGGACAAAATTGTGGTGTGGCACCGCACCGCTGCCCCAAACAGACCTATAATCTTCTCAACATTTGAATTTGCTTAAATATCAACTTTCAAGGTCACTAACTTCTACTTGTGTAGCCAAACATCCCCTTCGGGCCTTAAAATTTTATTTTGCTTGAAATTATTTTTGCTGCATTCTTATCAATTCTCTGTTAAAATAATTTTCGATGTTGCTGATCATACAAATATTACTTAATTTCTCATGTTTTCCCCATACTTGCATGCATCATTCCACCTTACTGTGTTTTCTTACTTTTGCTGCAGCTATGATTACTTATTTGACACTGATGAAAGCGACGACCGCAAAGTCCCCTGCCTGTGCAAAGCTCCAAATTGCAAAAAATTCATGAATTAAGGTTAGCTGTACATTCCACAGTAATCTCTTGCAATTCTTTAGGGAGATTTATTTCGTCAACTTTGCTGTCTATTTAAAAGCAAAGATGGTTCAATTCCTTATAGTTTTAGAATCTGTTTGGAGCAGCTGCAGCTTATCCAGCTCATTCAGATAGATTATCATTCTTTTTATAGTGAGAGCACTAATCTTCTATTTGATCGATTCTAGCGTAGCACAGCACCATATTTTTCATTATAGTATTTGTTTCATTCTTTTTCCAGAACTAGTGAGCCCATTTTTACAAACAATTCTGGGTTTTTTACATCCTTTTATACCTTTTCTGTAAATTTCAAATGTTTGCAAAGTCAAGCATGTAATCTTTATCTTTCCCTTGATTTTTGTTTCTTTAATTTTTTTTGGGAACCTTCAATGTGTTATTGAAGGGAGAGAGTGCTTTTGTGAAGAAACTGGAGCTCTTTTTCTATATTGTTGAATTGTGCGGATGGTAAAGTTGCAATATTAAATGATTTATGGGACTCTGAAATGAAACTTGTTTGTTGATCCGTGCATGATTAAGCTTTTTTTAAAGTTGGAAGAAAGTTGCTTGCTTTGCAGCTTTAAGCTGTAGGCCGAAGTTTTATACCTGCTTCAGCGATTAGAACTGATTCTATAAGAGGTCGTTTGGGATATGGGTGTAAATGAGTCGAATACGAATGAACAGAGCTTGTGTTCATGTTCAGTTTTTTTGAAATTTAGTTTTTTTGAAATAAACTTGTGTTTGAAATTGTCCGTGAAGTCACTGTTAGTGTTTGTTTCTTAACGAAAGAGCCGAACAGTTCGCAAACAACGAGCCAGTTTGACATCCCTAATATTAATATATGTATAAATAATATGATATATTAATTATATAACTTATATTATATAAACATATAATATCTATATTAGTATATTACTAATATAGTATATTAATTTATTATTTTAACAATTTATTATAAATTATACTTTTTAAAAATTAATTTTTAAAAATATCATAAATTTTTTTATATATAAAAATTTTAAATTATTTTATATTTTGAACAATAATGATTCGAACACGAATTAACACATCATTGTTCGTGTTTGGTTCGTTTAACTAACTGAACAAAAAAATTTGTTCACGTCTGTCTCGTTTACTCATTGAAGAACAAACAAGTTCAAAATATAAAACTTGTTTGTATATTTTGGACAAATTTGAGTTAGTTAATAACGAACACGAACTATTCGTGAATAACGAGCTTTTTTGACAGCCCTAGTTTGGGATCACTTATATATTTTATTTTTATTATTTTTTATTTTTATTTTATTTTATTTTGGAATAAAGCATGTTTGACATATTTGATTAAGATATGATAAACTATTTAAAAATTACTTTGAATATTTTAAAAAATTATATTAATTTACGTTTAGAAATAAAAAAATAAGAATATATAGAAAGTATTTCAAATAAAAATAAATAATAGAATTGATTTTAAAGAAGCCCTCTAATAAATAACAGCTCAAATTTAATCATCATCGATTGATTATCTGAGCAAATTTATTATCTGATTATTTGAGCATTAATTTAAAACTTGATTGATGATAAATATAACATGAGAAATCATATTGCTGCTGCCAACTGCCCAAGCAGTTATCATCATAATTAGTCACTATTATTATTATTATTTATTGGTCCATTTGAAAGTCGGTATGCTACGATTTTATTGTTGTAAAGGGCAAGAATGAGCTCAAGATCTTTGCTACAACTTTCAAGAATTTTTATGATCTGAACTACTTGGGCAGTATGAAAAAAAGTCTCTTCATGAGCAAACAAATTATTCCTCCATTCAAGCCTCCACTTCGAAATGAGCAAACAGACTCTCTCTCTTCATTTAAGTCTCACCATCATGATGAGCATACAAAATATTTCTTCATTTAAGCCTCTCCTCCGGGATGAGCAAATAAACTATCTTGCTCTTCCACAAAACCTCTCCCCACACTCGAACTTAGGAAATCACCAAAACCCATCTTGAAGCTCAACTCGGGAAAATCTATGGAGGTGTTTCCCTACCCAAAAGTAACAAGATCCACAAAAAAATACAACGTAAATCACCCCACTAGCGAGTCTCAACGGTTACTCTTGCAAAGGAAGCGACAAGATCCACCTAAGACTTGACAAAGGGCATGGCCTGCCGGAGGCGATATTCCAATGATAGCAAAAGAAATGGGCAAGGAGTAGGGCCTGAGTTGGGTAAAATCTTATATCCAAAAGCCTGTACATTAACTAATGATTTTTTTCAAAAAATTTTCCCACAAGAAGCTATCAAAAAGGGTTGTTAAAAAAATAATAAAAGTTAGAAGCTCAGGGAAGAATGTTTTTTGTACTCATGAGTTTTTCATTCTTATTGCTGCTTCGCCTTCAAGAAGTAAAAAAAACATGAGGACTTCATGTATAGCCTAATGATATGACCTCACCAAGCTTGTAGAAATCACCATCGTTAGAGATGTGCCGATAGTTGAGCCCTTGTCGAGTCTGCCATCCTAACCGACTATCTTCATTCAGTTGGTCACCCATTTGAGCGGATCATAGAAGTTTCAATCGGCCAGCCACCCTAGTCGACCAACCCTAACAAGATGAACACGTGGTACGGGCACGACCAAACACTCAACTAACACCATGCGACCGACCACTTGGGCTCGCTAACACCATCTGACTGGCCACTTGGGTTGGCCACTCACTCCCAGTCAGCCGGTCACTTGGGTAAGCCACCAAAGCCCACTTGGGTCGACCACCTCTAGTCGACCGTCCACTTGGGAAAATCATCTGATGCTGATGAGTCAAGCGAAAAAAAAGCTCCAGGATGATGCTTTTGTGCTCCCTTCTTAAAGCTCAAGAAACCTCTAAAACCCATCTTGAAGCTCGGCTCTGAAAAAACTATGGAGGTGGTTCCCTTCAAAAAAGTAACAAGATCAACAAAGACTACAATGTAAATCACCTCATTCACAAGTATCAACTGTTACCCCCATGAAGGCAAAGACAAGATCATCTTGAGTCCTGACGAAAGTTGTGGCTTGCCGAAGGCGATGCTTCGAAAGGAGTGGGACTTGAGTTAGAAACTTTTTCATTTAAAAATCTAAAAGAAAGATTGACTGATTATACCCTCAAAAGGTTTGGACACTGATTGATAATTATTTTTAAAAAAAAATCACTTATTGAACGACTAACACAAGGGCTATTTGAAATTAAGTAAAACTAGAAGCTTATGAAATCATGTTTTTTGTACTTAGGAGTTTTCCATTCTTATAACAGTTTTGCCTCCAAGAACTGAAAAACTCATGACCTTTATGTACAACCTAAAAAATAGGACCACCTCGTCAAGCCAAGGGAGTCGTCGCCACTGAAATTGTCGTCACCGGAGTCGCGACAACAGCCTTACACTTACCACGGTGGTCACCCCTCCCCACCCCCCCCCCCAACACGGCCCCCCAACCACCATCGCTCGATCGCCGCCACTGCCGCCGCCTGATCATTATTTCTCAACCACCATAATCACCGTAGCTGAACCACCATCACCAGGATGCGTCACGACCACATTATGTTATCCCAACCTACCTTGTCATCATTATCGCCACAGTCACTAGACCACTGCAGTCCAGCCTCCATCTTTGCCAGATAATCGTCGTCATCGGACCACTGACGCAATGCCTCCACAGTCACTAGACCACTGCAGTCCAGCCTCCATCTTTGCCAGAGGCGGAAACAGGAGATCGTAGATGGAATCCTATGCGAGAGGATGAATACTCCGAAATTGCATCAAACACTTATCAGTGGACAAGAAAAGGGATACATGATCGTAGATGGAATCACAACATTCCAGACAAACGTGTGGAACAACAAGAACTACGACATGAATGGATGCAGCAGCAGAAAAACAGAAGGAGGGAATTCAACAAAAGTCACAGTCACTAGACCAATGCCGCCACAGCCACCATCATGTTAGACCACCATCGTTGGGTTGTCACCACCACCTAACCACTAACACATGACCGCGGTGACAGATGTCGAGCCACCACCTCCATCGTCATTAAGTCACTTCCATCACCATCAGACCACTATCACCAATGTCAAGCCACCATTATCATGCCAACCCCTTGATTTCAAGCCACCATTGATGTGTCGGACCACCATCATTAGGTTGTCGCAGCCACAGAAAGGCCTCCATCATCGGGCCACCATTATCGAGCTGCTACAACCTCCAAACCATTAATGCCAGATTGTTACCTAATCATTGCCTTCACCATCATCAGGTCACTTTTTTCATCGTCAGCTACCATCGTCAGACCAATGCCTACGTGCCAGATCACTGTCAACATAGGACCACTTTCACCAGGCTGATGTGGGGATACAACTACCGATCCTAATCTCCATCACCGGACCACTACCGCAATGTCAGGCCACTGTTGTTGGGCCAACACTATCACCGGACCGCCGACACCCGATCGATGTTGAGTCGCCATCTCCACTGCCACCGAGTTTCTTTCGTGATTGTCTAGCCACCATCACCATACCACTGCCTTCATGTTAGACCATTGTCGTTGGGCTGCTGTCGTCACCTGACAGACTTTGAGCGACTTTTATCATGCTAGACTCCCGATATAAGGCCACCGCCATCATGCCATATCGCCATCGTTGGGCTTCAGTTGCCGCCATTAGGCCGCCATCGTAGGGCCACCTTTGACGTAATGATCCACAGTCGTTGGGTTGTCATTGCCATTAAGCTATCGACACCTAACCGACAATGTGCCACCCTCCTTAAACGAACCACTGTTATTGGGTTGCCACCACCATAAGACCATCATCTCCTTACCGATGCTAAGCCACCTTGCCACTATCAATCACTATAAGTGGGTCACTGCCAAGTTGCCATCGTCGGAGCATTAATAACATCACCAAATCTTTAACTCTTGACTACCATTATGTTGAATCACTAACGTTCGAACATCACCATTATTGTGATACACAGTAGCCATTGCCATATCATCATCTTTTATATGTCGCTATGCTATATCATTTCCCAGCCATAGTTATGTTGGATCACCACAGTTCGGTCATTTTCATAGTTATTGTACATTGTTGTTGTCATAGGATCATCATATCCAGATCACCACTACTGTCATACACAACCACCTTCATCATGCTGTCGTCTTCGCCGAACCATTATTGCCCAACCAATATTGTCGTTAATACTAGATCACAACTACTCGACAACCACTGCCATCACGGAACACCACCATTGTGAAATCATCACTGTTAGATCAACATCACTTGGTTATCACGACTACTTATGCAAGATCACTATTACCAACCATCACAACTATCAATGAATGAATCTAGATTGCCATCATGTAGCCCATATCATTGGTCTTTAATCATCACAGTTAGGCCACTACCACTTTCCTAATTCTTTCTTCCCCTCTTATAATATTATTCTCTGTTGTTTAAGGGTAGACACCGACTTATACTATGCTCTACATAAAAACCGCTGACGCCCCCCTCTATCAGCTCATATTTTACATATGTGTGTTGGATTCTTGAACAATGCTAAGATGTAAATATGTCTATATCGCCGTGAATTCTCTGGCACACAACAATATGCCTTCAAGGTCTAATTCTTATATCTTAATATTTATTATACAATATCTCAATCCATAAACCACATAAAAAATGTCACTCAAAATTATCTCTGTTACTCATCCATATTCTATAGTCCATATTTTTTTTATATATTTTAGATATTGAGTATTATGCATGACTTTAAAAATTCGTCTAGACAACCCAATTTGATTGGTTCAACCGTGAACCTCTCATTCAACCACTCAAAATCATTTATGTACAAAATTAATATTAAGTCAATCAAAATCAAAGTTGAACAGACGAACTTGTGAGAAAGTTTTATTATAAAAGAATCGACCACTTCTAATAGTGCTCAATTTTAATCTTTTAATTTTGATTTGATGGCTGTAAATAAATAAGATATTTAAATAAAAAATAAAAAAAATATATCATATCTAATTTTCTTAAAAAATATTATTCAAAAGATTTAAAAATAAAACTCTAAAAATTTAAAAATATTATTATTAGATCCATAAAAACATATCTTTTTTTTTTCTAACTCAAATAATTAAAGTCTAAGGATGCGCTTGTTTCAGTTGTGGCTGTATGAAATCTCTGTTCGGAAGCTGCTATAGAGAATTTGTTGTTCAAAAGCTCACGTTTCGGAAGCTGCTATAGAGAATTTGAAAGTGCTATATGTGAACCAATATTTGTAATATCCCTTGGTATATTATGTAGATAGTATGGGTTTTTTCAATGTATGTGGTCTCTCTTTTTAACTGTGTAATTGAGATAAGTAGAAATACCAAAATAAAGTCAAAATTAAATTGTTGAATAAATAGAAGGCTAGGTTTTACAAAATAATTTTTTTTCTAAAAGTTTAATTATTAATTAATGTTTAAAAAGAAATTCTTATGAAAATAGACATTTATTTGAAATAAATCCAATGATGAATACTAAAGTTATTGTTACTAACAAGTTCTTTAAAATGAAAAATACTGAAGTAGAACACTAACACAATTTTTTATCTCCAAAATAGTCATATAAACATGAGTTCAACATAAGCTGCATCACACTCAAACATACGAGTTCCTTGACTAATCCATCCCGCAGTAATACAACTTTCCTTTTAAAATAAATCAAAAAACAAATACAACATCAAAAACAACAACATAAAGGCTACGATCACAAGATTGAATAAGAGCAAGATCTTCATAAAAAATTTTAGGCTTTCAAGGGCATTTTTCACTGTATCATCAGATGCATTTCTATCTCCAACAACTCGATCCAATATTCCATCGGTTTGTTCATCCAAAACAATAACAACAACAACAACAAAGCCTTAATCCCATTATGTAGGGTCGGCTACATGAATCATTTTTCTCCATTGCGTCCTATTTAGTGTCATATTTTCACTTAGATCATTTTTTATACAATAAGCCCAAGTTTTCCTAAACTACCTCTGCCTTTCTTAATATAAGTCGAATCTAAAACATCTACTCTCTTAATCGGATTATCAGATGGTCGACGCTTAATGTGACCAAACCATCTAAGGCGACTTTTTCTAATTTTGTATGGAGCATATTCTCATAATTATATTTTAATCTATTTTTCTTCTCGTGAAAAAGTATGTATCAGTTGTAGATTTCTTTCTTGGTGTTTTAAAATTTTAAATGCACTTATTAACTCGATTTCATCTCAAAAGCCTCTCTTTTAGTTTTAGGCTACATTCACTGGTTTCAAGCAAAGTCGAAACACATGAAATATACTATAACAGAAGCAATAAAAAATTGACATGTAAAGTCCAAGTATAGTCATGTTTATTCAATAAAGCAAAAGATTTGTATCTTGTAACAATCATCTTCTACATTTTAATCAAGATGCAGCTTAGGTTAACTGCCATCATTAGAAAATGTAATGGGCAATTAACTATAGCAATGAAAATAATGTGTGTTATTATTAACTATAGCAATGAAAATAAAGATACAACTTAGCTCTAAATTATTTATCACATTAGGAATATTTATAGAAGGTTTTGGTGTGTTAGATTCAGAAGATAAATTAGTACATGTCTTATCCAGCTTTGATATTTGACTCAGATACGTAGGGTCAATCTTTTTATTACAAGCTAGCCTTACTATTAAAGATGGTAGCATCCTAGCATGATTGAATTCACTGTGTTCATTAATGTCGTGTGATGATTAATAAATTATTTCATTTGGACTATCTCTATGTTCTTGCGATTCCTAAGGAGTCCATGCATTATTACCCATTGCTACAACACCGCTAAACATTAGATCAAGTTTTTTCTCTACATCAGGTACGATGCCACCATACGTAATTTCTTAGCTTTTAGCACAACCTGTCATTCATGTAACACAAATAGAAAATGATGTGTTGTCCCTTGTGCTGCCTTTTTTTGTCGTATCTAGAAGCTCGTTCTATTATTTCAAATGTTATATGATAAGTAGAGGAGTATACTAAACACTCTAGTAGAAAAGGTTTGCATAATTATCAAATAACACGAGAAATTGGGAAGCAAGTTATTGACATACATACCACAAAATTCTTATTTGACTTTTTATATATTGAACACAAAGTAATTCATATGTTCAATCAAAACAATTAAGTCTTTAAAATCTCATAAAAAAAAACCACCGTCACTACGTTTTTACATGTATGAATGCCTCTAACCTTCTCATACTAGAATAACATATATGATTCTGTGAAACTGAAACAACAATGGCCAGTTTCATATTTTTCACATGGACTTTCATATTTTTCATATGGACATGCATAAATAAAAATATGGATACTTCAAATTAATTTTCTTACCAATTGTTCTAAAGGCATTCTGAATTTCAGAAAGGAAACACCATCTTTGAAAAAATACAGTTAATAATAGCCCATTAACCTTGAAATGCAATCAAAATAGTTCATTCACTTTAAACCTATAAAGCTGCTAAAAGTACAAAATCTCGAACTGAGGAATACATTCTTCATTCCAATTTAATAATAATAAAACCCAGGAAGTAAGCATACAATTCAATAGCTATGAGAACATAACCCAAGTATTGTTGCCATTCAAGCATCAATATCTCCAATGCTTTCAGGATGAGCTAAAATAAGGAAATTGAAGTCATATATGAAACAATTCTCTGGATCCATAGGTGAGAGTATGCTAAACTGAAGCATTCATTCAACAAAATTCAGAGTATACTAAACTGAAGCATTATGAAAAACAAAAATATTAGAGTATACTAAACTAAAGCGTTTCACAAAATTTCATGAATAAATAACAACCTAACATCGTTAATCATTCACATCGTCATTTTACATACAATGAGTGTTCTATTATAAAGACATATGATTTCATTATTTCATATGCACACAATTTCTTTAGGAATCCATGTGCAACAAGTTTTCAGGCACCGAAGAATAACCAAAAACATGTTCATTTTTGTGAAGAAGAAAGTGAAGGAGAAATAATCAAATCAATAAAAATGCATCAGATTCCACTCAGCAAGTTCATAAATGGCTTCATAAGCAAGCTCCAGTAATAAACAACTTCACATACAACTTCAAAAGCAAAGACAAACAATTTCATTGTTTGATATATGCACAATTTTTTTAGGAATTCATCTGGGCAACAAGTTTTCGAGCATTAGAGAATAATAAAAAAAAATCATTTATGTGCAAGAGAAAGTGAAGGATAAACAAGCAAATCAATAAAATTTCATGAGGTTCCACTCATTAAGTTCATAAGCAAATGAAATAAAATTAAACAACTTTACGAGCAAGCCTCACTAATAAAATCTTAGGACTTCATATGTGCAAGAAGATTTCGGGCATAAGAGAATAACCCAAAAAAATTTTCATTTGTGTGAAGGAGAAAGTGAATCATAAACCAACAAATCAATAAATTGCATGAGGTTCCACTCATCAAGTTCTCTTCCCTTTCTGATATGAGGATGAAATAAAACAAAAAAACTATTATTCTATAGTTCGGCTATAGCGCGATCAGAGCAGAAGGAGATGATGGCTGGTCCGACATCATCAGTGACGGAAGACAACAGAAACGAAAAGACATATTATTTGGGGAAGTCCACCGCACTATGGCTCAAGAGAGGGCGAATGTGGCGAAACACCAGGGCACGAGGAGGAAAGGGGGCTTCGGCAGCCAAATGGTACGCGAAGAGGGGTCTTACGTGAAGTATTATTTGTGAACCGCTGGACGCACCCTACCGGCAGTGGTCTGACTCCTGTTCATTCACAAAATGGCTTTTCAGACTGGTGCATCAGAAGCAAACGAGCCAAATGTTCTAAAATTGAGTTTTGGCTCAAACAAACGCACACTGTATCTCCTGTCCTGTTAATAAACCTTCTAGGTGGCAAAACTGCTAGGTCCGTTTCTTTACCGCATTTCAATGATCCCATTTGGGGTTTTAAGCGCTAAACCCTAGATGCTTGTGAGATGGAGGAGACTCCTCCATTCAAGCTCGAGTATAACTAAACCGTCGCTGAATCCAAACAAAAACCCTAGCTCCGCTACCCGCCTTTCCCCCGAGATAGTCAATTCAACCATCTCCAATTGCCCCTCGGACACAATCGCGCTCAGCTTCTTCCTTTGGGCAGCTCGCCAGCCCAACTACTTCCACGCCCCCAGTTCCTTCGATCGTATAATCCCCGTCGTCGTCCGCCTCTCCTTGAGGTTTGGTTTCATCAGTAAGATCGTCCGGCATCTCGAGAGTTTCGCTTGTGCCGTAAAGGCTCAAACTTTCTTGATATTGCTTAGGATTTACTGGCGAGCTAAAAAGTTTAGGTTTGCGCTAGAAGTTTTTGAGGAGATATGCAGACGAAACTACGAGCCCAACACCTATATTAGGAACATAGTTCTCGACATACAGTTCAAGAGTGGGAATTTCGATGAGGCAATGCGGATTTATAGAGAAACCAACTTCCCAAATTTTCTCACTTTCAATATAGTGCTTCGCAATCTTTGTGAGTCGGGTGATTGGATCAGTGTGAGGAGTTTGTTGAGAGAAATGGTGAGGAGAGAGTTCTCCCTCAACGAGGGGACCTTTTTAATGGCCTTGGATTGTTTCTGCAAGGCCGGAAGAGATGTAGAGCTGTTGCAGTTGTTAGGTTTTCTGGTAGTTTTAGGGAGGCATCTTTCGGTGGCCATGCGGACAGTTTTAATCGATTCTTTCTGCCGGGCTGGAAGAATTGAGATGGCTTGTGAGCATTTGACAAAGATGGTAGAAGCTGGTTGCTCACCTACTGTTTTCACTTATACCTCTTTTATCAAAGGGCTTTGTGAAGCTCAAATGCTTGGTGAGGTTCCAGGTATCCTAAACGTTATGCATTCTACTGACTGCCAACCTGATCTAGTTTTATACAACTTCCTTATTTCTTATCTATTAAAGATTGGAAGATTTGATGTCGCCATTGATATTTTTCTTTGCCTTCGAAAGACGAAAATGGAGCCAGATTCGTACACTCTATCTTCTTTGGCTTTCATGTTTTGTTTATCATGGAGAGAAAGCTTGCTCCCTGATTTAACTGCTGGATTTAAATTCAAAGAAGATATTGTGTATTATAATTCCCTAATTACTGGTTATTGCAAGGCTGGTCTTCCCTCTGAAGCCTTGAAGCTATACAATATAATGATTGATAGAGAGTTCATCCCAGACAATTATAGTTATGTTGGATTGCTGAGCAGTCTGTGCAAGTTAGGAAGAACTGAACTTGCTGTTTCTGTCTATAATGAAATTCTCATGAGTAATCCTAATGTTGATGCATATGTCCACTCATCAATCTTAGATGGACTTGTTAAGAAACGAAAATATCACAAAGCTATTAGGCTTTTCCGTAAATCTGTTTCTCAGAATTATTGCATTGATGTTGTTTCTTATACCATTACAATTTATGCACTTTTTAAGTGCGATAGGTTTGAAGAAGCTAAATTTTTGTTTGAACAAATGAAGCATTTTGGTCCAAACCCTAATATTTATTCATACAATGTGATGCTTTGTGGCTTCTGTAAGGGCCGAGATTGGGTTGGAACACAGGAGCTAGTGAAGGACATGATGATCGCAGGGATTGAGATGGATTGCATTTCAGTGAATGCTATTGCTCATCTGTTAATTAAATTTGGTCGTATTGATTCTGCCCTTTTTATGTTGAAGAATTTACATTTTCATGGAATGAGCTCTTTGAAAGCTACATATTCTCTGCTTTTCAGTGGCTCTGATCATGTCCGCATTGATGATTTATATGCTTTTAATTCAAGGCTGGTGTACTTTGGAAATTCTTGTTTTGTTGAGAACGGGCATTGTGATTCTCATTCACCTCAAGAGCTTCTTGTTTCATCTGGAAGCTAGGTTGGTTCTATAATTTTTTTTTTGACATAAGGATAATTGCATTATCACTTTGGAGAACATTAGGTTTTAGTATAATCTTGAAGTACTGGGCGATAATTGTATTATCACTTTGGAGAACATTAAATTTTATTATAATCTTGAAGTACCGGGCTTTCAATACTTTGTGTTCTCACTGCAAGAAGAAGCTTCCACTTTACATGAGTAAAGTGGCTTTGGACTTGCTGCTGAAGTCTTGAGGTACTTTACTTGAAATGTGAGTTTTTTTTTCTTCCTTTTAAGCCATTTACAATGAATGTCCTGAGGTCCATGATGCTTGATTAAGGATACTTTTCTATTTACTTCATTTGTAGGTGTGAGGGATGATGTCAATCTTTAACTTATTGCGCAGTTTTGCACTTACGATAACTTGAGGATAAAATCCTGGTTGGGTTTAAATTTAGTGAGTGATAAATACTTTTATTAAGCATCATGCGGCTATCTCCTGTTTTATTGATGCTCTAATAATAGATGATATGCTCTCCAGTTTTTATTAAGTTTTACTTAGTTATAGAAGACTTTAATATTCTAATATATATATAGAGTTCATGATTTTCTGAGCAATTGGTGCCTTGTACATTTTCCTATTTTTGTACTTATTAATTTACTTCTTGTTTTTTATTTATTTATAAAAACCTCTTTCTGTAAATTTGTACATTTCTATCCCTTTTGATATAATTGATCTTTACTTATAAAGACAATTGTTATTACTGAATGTAAAGCTTGAAGGCATTTAGTTAGCAAATTTAACTCCACCATGTTTTGCCATTCTAAGTTTTGAAGGAGTCTGAGCTTTTGAGTTTAAAAATTTTCCTCAAACTTCTTTTAGGAAAACATAATTTCTGAAGGTAGATGAGTAAACAACGCTTAAAAATGGATGAACTTCAACCGAGTTCATGCTTTGTTGTTCTTACAAGTCTCATTGAAAAAGAAACCTTAGACTTCATTAGAAGTTTGAATTAAGGTCTCTAATATGAAGTTTGGGAAGACATGCATACAGACAGTTTTTTATTTTATTTTTATTTACCTTTCTTTTGATGCCACAAAAATCTAGTCCTAGTCAAATATGCTTTCTTTATGCTTTCTTTCTTGATATTGAATTAGTTTCATTGTGTGAAAAAAATGTGCATTGAGTTTAGTTAAGCAAATGTAGCTGGTGAGCTGTGATTAGCTTATACACTTAGACGCAGTGAATCATGTTGGAAGGCTGCAAATAGTTGTTGTTCAAGCTGTATTTTTCTTTTTTACATCAAGGATTTTAAGAGGTATCTATGGTTGTTTGCTTCAGTATTGAAGGCAGAGGTCCAAATGACATAGTTGAATCTAAACTAAAATTTGTTTGTTTGAATTCAGATTTTCTGTGAAATTCATATATGAGTGAGAGAGAATAGAAAAGATGGGAGCAAGAAAGTTAAGATCGGAAAATGGCATAGACGAGAGGGAAGGAAGCTTGGAGAGAGAGTTGGTAACAATGGAGCAGGTTATGGTTAGAGAGATTGCGAAAGAGGGACTTGCTGTGAGGGATTTTCAAGAAGGGGAGATGGAGGGAATTGAGATGAGAGGGGGTTGGATTTCTAAGGATTGTATGAAGAGAAAGCCCAATACTACTTCATTCAGTATCTAATGATAAGACCAATGGTCTTTATTATAGAAAAACTTTGGCTACAATTTTATAAATAAACCTAAATTGATAAGCTCAAAACAATAAGAACTCGAAGAGCATAATTAGAACAAAAATAAATGCCTACTAAATGTGGCTTTCTCCTATATTTGTCAATACGACGTACAAGAAAAAGAAAAGCTTTTTTTTTTCTTAACAGGTAAAATGCAGCCAGGATGCATTTATGTGCCAACTGTCTTTAATCTCAATTTGATAATATGCATCTGACAAAATTTTTATAATGATTCTTCCTTCACTAAACACGTTGAGAACAATAATTTTATCTATAGTGTAGAGCATTTACATTCTCCCTCGATTGTTTTTGTTTTTGCTTTTGCTTTGTTTATAGTTTCTTCAATGAATTTTTGTGATCGAATATTTGTGTCTAACATGCTAGTTTGTTTATCTTTATTTGTGCATCAAAACTGAAAATTTTCTGATTTGGTGGTAGGTATTTTGAATTCATACCTGGGTAAAAAATTGCACATGGGACAAATTCAAGAGAAGAAATGGTACTTCCACAATTAGAAGAAGGTGGTACTAATTAGTCTTCTGTTTATTTTCTCCATTCCCTTCCTAGGACCTTTTTATATTAACTGCATTTGTTGTGTCATGAACTAATTGTGTAAAGATATACGAAAAGGAAGTGTTACTTCGCAACAAAGGAATAATTTCTTCAATTATATGTCATTACCAATACAGTGAGCTATCCTATCAGCATTAGAAATGAGAGTTCAGCACATAGCACTAGCTTAATTGTTACATCATAATTTATTGCAAGCACTAATCTAATTTTCTCAGCCATCTTTGTCTTTCTATTTGTCTGATGCTTTATCAAAATAATGCGAAAACCTTCTTCAGAATTCCTTAAACCTCAAATGTCTACAGTTTCCTTCTGGTTTTCATAGCCATCACTGAGCTGAAAGAGGAAAACCAATTCCATGGCGAGTGGTCGGAAACGCAATAAACATCACACTGCAAATTGCCCCAATTGCAACTGGTAGAGCCGTGACTATCTGCTTCACATCTTCTGAAGGCGACGGATAGAAGCACACCACCACATTCTGATCGACCAGCACGACCGCAATGAAAACCATTACGGACATCAAAGCGTGGATAAAGTCAACGAACCTTATCCTGTATTTCCTCGCAGTTTCCGCTGGAAGCGGGTCAGGGCCATCTACAACCCAGAAACCAGTGAAGGTGGCTATTCCGTGCTGCACGTTGCCGGCGGAGTCCCGGAAGCTGTCGCTGAAGCTGAGTATGAAACATGAGAAAATGCACATGACGAGCAGGCATGCGGTCATGAATCTGTTAGCAGAAGTGCACTTGCCCTGGTTGGCGAGGATGGGGGAGAGGAGCTGGAAGGCAAGCACTGTTCCTGTGGGGAGTAAGTTGGCCAGATGCGCGGTGCTTTGAAAGGTTTGGTTAATGGCTTTGTGTGCCTGGTTCTTTTGGTTTTGTGCCAATGCGTTTATGTTTAGAAGAGGCTGCTTTTGATTCTCGCTGTGATTTTCGAGGTCTGCCATTTTGTTTTTTTCTTTTTTTTTTGGCTTCACTTGTTGGATGATTGAATCTGGGAAGTGAGGAGGATGAAGGCATGCATTCGTGTTGTGAGGCGGGGTTTTAAAAGGGCTGAGAGGAGTTTGTTTAACGGTCGGCAAGAACTGCTTAGAGGAGTTTGTTTTCTTTTGGTTCTGCAGAGGATGGTTTTTAAGGTGGGAGTAGAACTGATAATTGGCTGTTTTTTTTTTTTATTATTTAAATTTTGTTGTTGTAACTGAATGCTTCAGTTTTGATCTATCTGGAAATTTTGTGGTTGATTTGCAGATAGTTAATTTGTTATTTTGTTTTGCTAGTAACCTGCTAAATTTGCTATTTATAAAATTTAGTGATATTTTTGAATTACCGAATCAATGTATTTACGTCTTTGAAAATTTGATAAATGTGAAAATTTTGGGTTGGAGTTTTACTGTGAATTTTGATATTTGAGTGAGAATTTTAAAAATGGATGAAAGAGGGTGCTAGATTTATAAATAGAAAATTTTTTGGTGGTATGTATGTAAACAACCCTTCATATTTTACCATGATTTGAGCTTGATTGAATTTGATTTATATAGGAATTTTTGAGCTTGTTAACATCTATAGAGTTGAGTTTTTAGAGCTTTGTACAAACAATTGGTTTGAAAAAAAAATTAGTCTTATCAATACAACTTTGTTGAACATAAAGTATAAGGTTTTAAGTGAAAATATGGGATAGTTTGGTGCAGCTTATAAGTGCGGCGGCGTTTTTGAAAATATCTTCTAATCGTTTGGTTTGTGTTTTTTGAAAAATATTGTTTTTCTCGTTGAATTTTTTAGACTAAATGCAGGTTGCAGGTTGACCCCCGCGGTAGACCTGCGGACCGCATTTTAAGATAAGCCGTTTGTCTTGAAACACACAAGCTGCCCACACAGATCCTAAATTTTAATCCAGCTTCTTAACGAACTTAATTTAGAATTTTTATTCATCAATTAATCAAGTATTTAAAAATAATAATAATAATTAAAATTTGCTCCGTTTGTACATCAAATCATGTCATAAATAACTCGGCGTACACACTGTTTATTTCCAGCTCTGTTATTTAAAGTTTAATTTAGTTTGAGAAAATTTCATGTCGAAAGGAGTTTATTATTCTTAATATTTTAAATTGAATAGGTCTAATTTAGACTAATTAAATGTTAATTAGTTCATATTTATTCTAAATAGACTCCTTAATCTATTCGCTAACTTATCACTTAATCATTTCTTAACCTCTTGGTAAAATAAAATATTGTGATATTATTACAGTTAAGAACTGATAGCCATTAATAAATTTGATTCAGATTCTAATAAATCCAAGTTTATAGAGTAATGATAAATTAATCATTTACTAATCAGAGTATTATTGACTAAATATTAAATGTTTACCTAGCCTATTATAAGGTAGGGAGTTATATGTGTGTATACATATGATTACTTCAAATTAGAGAAATTTATTAACATGCAACACGTTGATCTAATTTTAAAATTTTGAAGTAATATTACAAAAATAGAAGGATTGCATTTAGAATTTTAGAGCATGAGGTGGTGTGATCATAAATACTTTGCACTATTATTCATAATATGAAGATAAAATTAAATTAGCAAAATTGAGTCTTTAAACAAAAAATTTTGTTTCTGGCGTCAGGGCGCCATGCTAATCGTGTTGCGGCGCTCCAACAAGCGCTGAATTCTATGCATCAGTGTTGTGCTCTCGGGTTTTTGAACCTGGACGAGTTTTGCGGCGCTACTGGTCTCAACAATCAGGTGTTGTATTTTGGCGTAGCAGCACTTCATATAGGGCATTAAGGCACTAGGTCAGAAAAAATTTTTTTTTCTGCTTCAACCTACTGTAGATGTAACACTCCTCATACCCTCAACAAACTCACCGACAAACTTGATCTGTGAAAACCAAGGCTAACATATATGATTTGATGAAAGGGTTGTCGAGAAATTTTGTGAACAAAAGGGGTGCATTTACATACATACCACACAATTCGTATATATATACATATCTAACACTTAAAACTTTTATATTTTTATACATAACACTCTAATCTGCAATATTACATAAAAAATACAACTATTCCTGACTTTTTAAGAAAGAAGAATATCTTTTCATGCAAAGGCTTATGACATCAAAAGTGTTATAAGTATAACTTTAGGTGTTATCTATGTAAATACAAAGGAATTGTGTTTTCCAATTTAGTCATATACCTAAATGTTCATACATGGAGTTAGTTTCCTATCAAATAGTGTTTCCCCTAGGGGTGTAAACGAGCCGAACAACAGCAAGGCAACCCGCG
>NW_018164464.1:330359-341683 GCF_001263595.1 Phalaenopsis equestris
TAAACTTGATGAGTAGTATTTCGAGCCAAAACGAGCCGAACACGAACAAACACATCTTAGTTTGTGTTTGGCTCGTTAACTTATTGAACGAAATTAACAAGCTGAACACGAGTTTTTTAATGAGTCGAACACGAGCTGTTCGCGAACAACTAGCCATTTTGACAGCCCTAATTATTATATGATTGTCAAGATGCATTTTAAATACCCTGAGAAAATAATTATCACTTCTTGGACTATTGGTGGGCGGCGGCGGCTTGGCATCAAATGCAGTAGCCGTGTGTCGATGGCGACTATTGTCTGGGCAGGAGTGGTACAAAATGTCGCGGACTGTGAGTTTTGCCCGAACCGATTCTATCGAATTTGAGTTCATAAAAAGTGAGTATTATGAACGGTTTCAAATCTCAAAAATACTGTCTTTTGCTTATTACATATCAATATTCTGTCTTAATTTGTCCAGATTTAGCACATTCTGTCTTAATTTGTCATAGTTTTGTTATAATCTGTGATTAATTAATATTAATTATCTATTGTTCATCAAACAATTAAATGGCTTCTTGAAATAACTATTAGAAGCCTCTAATATTCTGATAGTGTTCATTCGGGTGGAGAGGAGTCTTAGCAATATTGAAGGATTTAGGATTGATATATCCCCAAAAAATTATCTTAATCAGTCATAAATCTCAATGCACGTTATGATCAGGAGCTCCAAACAATGAATAAGGAATTACATTCAATCTAGCTAATTTGAATGAAGTGTCTATGCATGCTGAATCAAAAGACAGAAAAGATGATTCGACGTGAGTCTAAGGTGAACATAATAAGAAGCTTGGTGATATACTTTGAGAGACAAAATGATACTCAAATATGACAAGCTTATTGTCAAATCAAGCATCTTGATGAGATGAATCTAATGAGTCAAAAGTTATACAAGTTTGATATCGGTAAGACACTGAAATATTCATTAAATATCATCCGATGAAGGGAATATGTTGATTTGGGGCGTCAAATAGAGTGGTCTCGGTTCATATAATATTTATGAAGAACGTCATTCCCAAAATGTATAAAAACGCTCATATTTTTTCATGAAAGAAGACATAAACCTCGAGGATTGTCGAGTTTTTCCAAACTCTTGAGGATTGTCGAGTTTTTCCGCTGTCGTATCATCTTCGTCGGTAGCTGCTATTGTTAGAACACCGACCTAGCTGCTGCTCGAACACCTTTGCCTTGTTGCTGCCATCACCACCAGACCATCGCCACCTTGTCATTGCCGTCATCGAAACATTGTTGTCTAGCCATCATCATCATTTGACCATCGTAGCCTAGCAGCTACCAACGTCGTCGTCATCATCGTCTAATAACTACCGCTCTATTGTCATTGGACACCCATTGACCGAGCGCTGTTATTGTTTGTCAAGCACTAGTCGATCACCGTCATCATCGGACCGTCGTAGCGCAATTGTCATCGCTATTGTCGGAGCATTGTCGTCGAATGTCGCCCACTATCTTACCATCACTAGACCAACGTCTGTCGACCACCACCACCACCGCTTGTATGGTATCGTTCTCAATGGTTCAAGGATCATCACATTTATGTAACATACATTAGCACGGTAAAATTATTTCAACGGGTCGAGGCTTCATGATTTTTTTTTTCTTTCAGGTTTTTCACATAAAAACTGTCGTATTCTCTATCAGTTTTTCTTTTAATTGTGTGTATTAGATCTTCATACAACACAAAAACATTAATATACTACTCTATCGCCACGAATTTACCCACATGCAACAATGGTATTCAACAACCTGATTTTATTGAGATCAATTCCAAATTTAAAGATAAAGGGGATTCCATAGAGCTCTTTAAACAGTATTTTAGATTTTTCTTGATTTTAATACTTTTTCAATTTTTAAATAGATCATTGTTAATTAAAATATTTTGAAAATGTTGACAATTATAAAATTTTATAAGAATTATTTAATTATATGTTTTCCAGAGTCTAAATATAAAACAGGAATTTTCTTGATGTTCTTTTCAGTTTTAAGTTTCTAGATTTATTATGAATTAATTGGAATTTCATTGGATTCTTCGACTTTAGCTTCCGTAATGTAGCACATCTTTGAATTCCAATAATTTAGGAGACTTTAAGAGGCTTACACATGGTAAGATATGACTTGAGCAACTTAGGAGTGTTTGGGTTAGCCTATATATACGAAAAATATTTACGTACATCATACACACACAAAATTACGTGCGTATGAAAGTTATTTGGAGGGTCTTGCAGGGTTATGTCATTGTTATTGGGGTTAATACCCTCAATAACCTCATGAAACCCTCGAATGACAAGAAAAAAGATGAGCGCCGAACCGCGGAATGTAATGATAGGTTATTGGGAGGTTATTGAGATGTTATTGGGTTAATACCCCAATAACTTCTTAATAACCCCCAATAACTGAGTTATTGTAAGATTATTCAGGGCCATATACATGCAAAATTGCGTGAGTATGACGTACGTAAACAACGCTCCTATGTATGTATGAGTTTGTGTCCGACATGTTAAAGCTTGACACAAGTAACTAATTTGTTTGGTTTCGTTTGGTTTGGTTCAATCATTTGATTAGCACCAATTTATTGCTTTGGGTCTGGCCAAGAGGGTTTTATGGCGACATTGGGTTCAATGAAAGGATAAAGTATGCTTAATTTTCTATATGACCAACCTAGCTTAATGCGTTCAATTTTATCAACCTATGATTTAAATCAAGTTAACATTAATGTATTATACTTCATTATCAAACTTAGTTGGTGTCAAATACTAAATTGTCATGTCGTAAATCATAAATAATATTTATTTATTAAATATATAGTTAAAAAATAGAAAATAATATCATATCTATTTCATCTAAAAAAGAGAAAAATGTGTAATGGGATAGTTAACTTTGATATATTACACTCTGTTATCCCACTAAATCAGCTTCAAATACTAGATTATCATGTCATAAATACTAAATAATATTTATTTATTAAATTTATTGGTAGAAAATAGAGAAGTCATCATGTATGTTTTATATAAATAAAGTTAAAAAAAAAAGCAAAATAAGACATTTTAGATGAGCATTTTTTATATTTTGGAACAAAATGTAAGATTTCACCCTTTTTCTATTAGTTTGAGAGAGTGATAGTATAATATGATAAAATGATCAATCAAAGTTAACTAATCTGTTTGGTTTGGTTTGGTTTGGTTCAATCATTTGATTAGCACCAATTTATTGCTTTGGGTCTGGCCAAGAGGGTTTTATGGCGACATTGGGTTCAATGAAAGGATAAAGTATGCTTAATTTTCTATATGACCAACCTAGCTTAATGCGTTCAATTTCCCCCCAATTCCCGCAACTCCTGCGACAAATCTGCGAACTCCGCTGCAACTCTGATAGGGTGCTGCGGAGTTCGCAGGAGTTCGCAGATTTGTCGCAGATTTGTCAAATCATAAATAATATTTATTTATTAAATATATAGTAAACTAGAAAATAATATCATATGTATCATATCTATTTCATCTAAAAAAGAGAAAAATGTGTAATGGGATAGTTAACTTTGATATATTACACTCTGTTATCCCACTAAATCAGCTTCAAATACTAGATTATCATGTCATAAATACTAAATAATATTTATTTATTAAATTTATTGGTAGAAAATAGAGAAGTCATCATGTATGTTTTATATAAATAAAGTAAAAAAAAATGAAATAACATAATTTGGATGAGCTTTTTTTATATTTTGGAACAAAATATAAGATTTCACTATGTTTCTATTAGTTTGAGAGAGTGATAATATAATATAATAAAATGATCGATCAAAATTAGATATTAATGGTGGTGGTGCCGCTTTAGAGTTAGTATTGATGATGTTAATACTGACAACCACATAGTAATGACAATTATAAGTGATTACGAGGACGAGAGTTGTCATGAGTTTAGGAGCCATAATAATGATAGTACTAAAAAAATAATGATAATTAAAATAATTACAATAATGTTAGCCATCACTAGTGATATGTAAAATAAGATATTAATAGGTGATTAAATATATAGTGATGGTACTAAATTTGAAAAACTACAAAAAATTTCATTGAAAATGATATTATTCATTAATAATGATAACTTATGAGAATTTATAACATATACATAGCCATCTATTCATCTTGTTCCCTTTAATGAACTGATCTGCTGGCTCATTGCTAATTCTTATGAAGGATACTTTAGTCTTCATTCAGAATATGTTACAATTATTAACATTCAACAATGTAGTTGTTCACAACTTCTCAAAATTAGCTATGATTGGATGATGTAGCCTCCAACCTAAGCGGCTTGCATGAACCCGGACACGCAATACTACTTCACATGAGATGATCCAGCTATTGTATTTGTAGTGATAAATCAAAATTTTTCAGTAGTTAGATTGATTGCAAGAATAGTAGTTAGTAGCCCTTCTTTCTTTCATGAAACAACTCTTCTTCTTCTCATGCATTTTGTGATAAAAATCTAATGAAATGGTAGAGTATTAGATGTACAATAGCCTTAAAAAGCTTGCATCTTTTAGAATGTATTGCATGATAATGAGTGTGTCTAATGATCAAAGCTTGGCCTGTCTAATGTAGGGGACGACTTTCAAGGCTAAAGTGATCAAAGCTTGGCCTGTCTAATGAATACTGAGCTCGAGCTCGAGTCGACCTCGAGCTTGGCTCGTAATGGTAGCAACCGTCTCACGAGCTCAAACTAAAAATTCAATTTTTAGGTAGCTGATCATAGAAGGTATTGATGGCCGGAGGGGGAGGATGTTGTGACAACTAATCAGAAAATACAAAGAAATTACTAACGGTAGGCTAATTGAGCAAGCTCACGAGCCAACAAGTCGAGTCTAGACAAGCTCAAGCTCAAGCTTGAGTTCTTGACTTGCGAGTTCGTTAACGAGTCAAGCTCGCTCGAGCCCGCTTGCAAGTCGGATCGGCTCATTCACACCCCTAAAACCAACAATTTTATCCCTATACTTATATCATAAACTGTTATTTCTTTTTCGAAATGATGAGAGAACTATGATATTCAAAATGTGAACTATTCCACATGGGCTTATCTCCACCAAACTAGAAAAGGATTTCCACAACATTGTCAAATGATATGTAGGACCATTGGGAGAGGAAATTAGGTTCAAGTATGGAGTACCATTTGAAATAAGAGAACAAAATTTGACATCAAAAACTATATTGAGTATGGAGTATTAAATGTTATTACCAAACATTTCTCTAAGTGAGAATTCATTGAGACAGGAGTCATGAAAGTGATTTTTAAGAATAAGATTTACATTCATACCAAACAATTCTTATGAATTTATATACCTCATACCAAAATTTGAATTTTTACATATATGCCATTTTTATATACCACGTTAGCTTCACATGAAAAATTGAATTTCATTTTTTTTTTAATTAAAATAGTAAAATTTTTAGGTGATATGAAATATTTAGGGGTTCCAAATGTAAATATAGGCCAAGTTTAGGAGTTAGATATATAAATACAATGCAAATGTCCCTTTTAAAGGATAGGAATCCAAAAAATTAAGATAGGAAAAAAAATCTCTTCATCCATAACCTAATGAAATGGAAAAAATTAAAAGTGCAATATAAATTTTCATGTATAATTTTTAACAACACTATTATAAATGTAAATGTATATCAAGAATGTCTCAGCATGAATATTGAGAAGATGTAACAGTACATAAAGAAGGGAGTACAACAAAGGAGGGCCTACCGACAAAAAGACCAAGACGCCTCACTTATCCACATTGGTATAGCCATCCGAGCTAAGGATGAAAGGGTAACTGGGTCAGGAGAAAGATAAAAAGAATGATCGGAGTCCGAGCCGACTAGACTAAAGCATAATATAAGCACATGAGCATAAAAATTCAGCGAAGGCGTCGACCTACCTCTCGACAAATCCAACCCTAGAAAAAAATCTAACTCGTCATCATCGATCGTCCTATGGATTCCCTCAAGCTTCCTCATCAGAGATCACAAATTAGTATTGCAATAGCTTCTCACAGTCATCCTGAAGGGCTCCCTCCTCAAGTAATGAGCTACATTGATTCACTCTCTGCTCGATACTCTGATCTCATTATGTCGATAGGAGCGCCTCTTCTAGGCATCAAAGTAGTCAAACTATATCAACTAACTGGTAAAGTCTAGTCAACCTAGCCAGTTCAGCAGACCCGAAGCTAATAAACATCATATTTCTTACGCGATGTGATTCGTAGACAAATCAAAATTCAACAATAAATATCAAATATTAGGCGTTAGATATGTAAATACATAAGAATTGAAATGTATGTACATTTTTCAAAATTTTACTTAGAAGAGGAGATTTAAAGAAGAAAGCAATGTTAAATATGGGATAAAGATGCAACGAAAAAATATACAAATTGCTAAATGCAGGAAATGCGTTAGATGCTTGGCGCTGTTTCTCACGAAATTGCAGTTGAACAACACGTACAGTTTTCAAATTCCATTCAAGTGTTGACACGTGTATTCTATGTGCCCGATGAAGCCACCTAATGATCCGACGGCTCTCCAGCTTCCCACGACCGTTGGATGTCAATTTGAACGACCATTATTTTATCAAATTTCTCCTGTTGAATGTTTCACAACGCTGGCCAACCGTCACCTTGCAAGACCAATAACTCATCCCCATCAAAGGGAATATAGCTTGCTTCACAAGCCACATTTCTCTCTCTAAATTAATGCTATAATGGCCGTTGGATCATCGTATGATCCTGGATATCATTGTCAATCATGATCATCATTAGACGGCAGCATCAAATTTTATCTAAATTATTTGAAATCTATTTTATAATTGAATCATCATTCTTTTTGCATTCTTATTTGGTGTTAAAAGTGATGTTAGGCCTAATTTTCGTATTTTTTTTCTCATTGATTTATGCATTTATATTGTTTTTTATGTGTTTAATGGATGTCAAAATCTTTCTATTGTTAAAATTTCTCAATCTATTAACACATCAATCAAGCTAAGTTAACATAAGAAAAATGATGATTAAAGTTGTTGGATCCTAATTTGTCATTTGTGAACCAAATGAAGGAGAGAAGGATGAGAGAATATAACAGATTTGAAATTTTTATTGGGAAAATCGAAGGAGAGCCCCCTTATTCATTCTTTTGCTTCGTACTTAGAGAGATGTGTTTTGTACAATTACAAAAAGGAGGAAACGATTATGAAAACCGTTATTAATGTCATTAAGGCTCTAATTGATTGTATGGATTTTGTCATATTTGTATTACAATTTGAATTTCAACATTGGCGGTAGTTGGTTGGTCGGCTGACTTGAAGTGAGCGGACTGAGACAACCGATCAAGTGACATATGTGCCCTTTGGAGTATGTGTGGGTCGGTCGAGGTGTTCGTTCGGTCCATACGTGGGGTTAGTTGGTCGAACGTGACCGGTCAGCTTTTTTTGTTGAGTGAGTTGTGGCACATTCTTCGTTTGGCTCGAGTCTTACAGAGCTCGTGTCTCTCTTGTCTAGTTGTTTCATCGTCTCTGCCGGATCTCCTAACCTTGCAAGGTCTTAGGCGGATATTGTTGCCCCCTATGTGGGGTATCCGATGAGACTCACTGTCGAGAAGATTTACGTCTCTACTGAGCGAGGAACCATCTCTAGAGTTTGAACCATCTCGAGTTTGAGGAAGCGGCTTCATACTCAAGCTTAAATTGTCGTTTTATTGCTTTGCTTACCTTGAGAGGATGCTCTTTCATCTTGGTCGTTCATTCTCTTTTAAGGTTAGTGCTGGTATTTTTGGTGCATGCATATTAGTACCTCGAGTTTTCCTGCTTCTTGATAGCGACAACTACAATAAAAATAGGAAAATTATCAATAAATTTGTGAATTGATTGAACACATGACTTCTCTTAGGATTTTGTGTCTTATGTGCTCTATAAATAGACATGAACTAAGCCTTGTATCATTTGTCTTCAGTTTGTCTTATTACAACTGAGGTGCGTTATGACTGATAAATTGAACCAGGTCGTCATAGATCTTGAGAGCCTTGAGAGGGCATGGTTTAACCCATAGATGGTCTTCACATAGACCATAGTGGTGAGCTGTGATGATATTCATAAGTCGTAAAGGCAGGTGTCAGGAGCTACACTTGTTGTGGGCCAAGTAGACCGTAATTAGTCATATAAGTCGTAGCGAGAAGTTGCAAGGAGAGAGCTTTAAGAGTCTAGAGAAATTCATCATCTCCGGGGTGCATTTTTACATCATCTTCAAGAGGCATCATTGCATTATTTGTGGAGTGCAAATCTTGGTGAGGCTTTGTTGCAATGTATGTGGGGTGTGTCCATCTTCAGGAGACAACAACGCACTGTACGTAGGGTGCGTTGCTACACCATCTTTGAGAGGCGTCATTGTACCGTATGTGAGATGCATTGTCAGACCGTCTTATAGAGACATCGTTACAACATATGTGAGGTGTGTTGTTGCACAGTGTACTGGACGACATATTGTTTCGCCAAATGCTCCATTATTTCACAAAATTGCCGTCATGTGAAAAATCTCCCCAAGAAAACGTGACGACGACACAGGTTGTGTTGTGCCTCAAGTTTCATAACAGATAATAAAAAATTTTTAAAGGTGTATCAACACCGTCTTTTCCCAGGTAAGTTCAACTTCATCGTCCAAAAATGTCAAAATATAGAACACTTTATAAATATTCTTATGAGCACATAGCACACAATTCTTATGTATTCCCAAGCTAAAATTTGTCAGCACACCACTTAATTTCTGTGCTTATCACAAAAATTAAGTGGTTTGCTGATAAATTTTAGCGTGAGAACACAAGTGTTGTGTGCCATGTATGTAAAACCACATATCTGGGGGATATGAATTTTGTAATTTTATCATAAATAAATTTAATTCAGATATTTTGGAATGTAATTAGAGTATATTTAAATTATAATATACATTAGTTAAGGAGATAAATAGAAGAGATTTGTTTCCTCTTTAATCTTATCTTAAAAAGAAAATAAAATATTTAATTTAAAAATTTTGATTTCCTTAAAATATTATTTTCTTTTTTTCTCAATTTTCCCCGATCTTAAATAAGTTAACTGGGAGAAAGAAGTTGGAGTTCCCGACCTGGTCGCAGACGATCAACGGGATCTCCCGAAGAAAAAATTGTGGCCGACTTGCACATCCAGGGGACGTCCTTTAGCATTGTTGTTGCGCTTTCGAGAGGAAGAAAAAAAGGAGTCCCCGACCTGCCCACCAGACGATTAACGGGGTCTCCTTTCGCGTCACTGTTGCAAGTTCCGGAGAAAGAAAAAAGATATCCCAGGCAGGTGATCGGTAGGATACTCTTTCTCAGCGCTATTGCACTTTTCAAAGGAAGAAAAAAGATGTGCTAACCGATCAACAAAATCTCTTTTCACATTTTTGTTACCCTTTTCAGACGGGATTTCCCGTGTTGCTGTCCCACTTCTTGGGGGAGGTTTCTTGTGCCGCTACAGTGATTTTTGGAGGAATTTTTTGCATTGTTGTCATGCTTTTTAGAGAGAATTTTCTATACTGCTGTGGCACTTTCTGTGGGAGATTTCCTGCACTACCGCGGTAATTTATGAAGGAGATTTTTTGCTTTGTTGTCGCGTTTTTAGTAGGAATTTTCTAAAAAGGATGTCAGTAATGCAAAAAATCGTAACAATGTAGGAAATCTCCCACAAAAGAAGATTTCTCAGGCTGTCATGGTAGTTTTTTAAGGATATTTTCCGTTTTTCCATGTTGTTGTTATACTTTTCGGAGTGATTAAATTTCCTAAACCATTTGGCAAGTTAATTTAGAATTTAAACCAAATAGTTTAATTTAATTTAAGTGTTATATACTTTTAGTTATAATAATAATTAATTAATTATTTATTAAGTAACTAACTGATAGTTAGAATTGCTTTAAAGAAATTACTCATTAACTCATTGTTTATTATTAATTAATTAAATACAATTTAATTTTAACTAGTACAGCATAAAATTGCAAGTCACCGCAAGTAATCATCAAATAATCAACAACTATCTACTACTTGATCATTCATTCATCAATCAAAATTTTGCTAAACAAAAATAATTAATGATTAACACAATAATATACTTTAAGTAATTATAATTAACTATTTATTAAACTAATTAATCATTAAGTAATATTTCCTTCAAACAATTAATTATTGATTATGAATTTATGATATATTGAACTAAAACACATGAATAAATCACGTATATCATTAAAGTAATTAACTTCAAATATTATTGATCAATTAAAACTAATTAGCACATCATCATCATTATCTTCTTCTTAATTACGGAAGCTTAAAAACACGAAGCTTGCTTGCGAAGTCAAAGACGAGATTGTGACATCGGAAACCTTTGTCTTCGATGGATTTCGTAAACGGAAGTTTAGAATTGAAATCGTTAACAAACAAACTAAAAGATAATACCTTGTAACATATTAGCTTTGTTGTGATTTTATGTATATAAAAATATATAGTGAAGCACTAGACGTGGGTCAATATTTTTCTTAGAATCTCGTAGGAAATTTTATTCTAATAAAGAAAAGATTTCATGGTTTGTGACTGACAGTCTCACGAAAAAAAGATACCGTCAGTCAACTCACGCAAAAAAATCTAAAAAATATTATCACATCGAATGTAAGGAGTTTCTAAAAAATCTTCATGAATAAGAATACAAAACTCATGAGATACTCGAACCGAGAATATGAAGTTTTGTTTCTCCAATTCACGCTTTGCAGCCCAATTTGCACATTGGTTTCCTCCGCGATATGTAAATAGCCAATTAACCTGCACAATCTTAAAAAGAGCAAATATTTTTTTTTATTTTGAATAATAAGACTCTAAGGATACCCCTCATAAGACATGGGCTAATATAATATCCTTTATGATAAATTTAATTAATGGGGGATTATATATGCTAAGTATATTGATTAAAAAATAAATAATATACCCCTCATAAAAGACTTACAAGCTTAACTTTTTGTGTGAATTATTTTTCATTTTAATCCAATTATTATTTTTCATTCAACTTATATTAATTAAATATTAAAGTGGCTCTTTTGCCCTAACAAAATGATTTTAATATTTTTTTATAACTCAACAAATTAATGACACGTAAATTATAATAATGGAGATAAACATCAAATACTTAAATTATAAAATTGAAATATCAAAGGAACATTCTTACTATAAAAAATAATAATTATATATGTATAT
>NW_018164464.1:341877-344092 GCF_001263595.1 Phalaenopsis equestris
TATATATAATATAGGAGATAAACATCAAATACTTAAATTATACCATTTAGCTTAATTAGGCATGCATTATGATATGAACGTCAATATTAGTTAAGCAAGCCTTCCAATGCACTCCAAGGCAACCCACCTTCACATTGAGCGAGAGAGAGAGAGAGAGAGAGAGGGTAGAAAAACATGGGGTTCATGAAGACTAACATGTTCCGACTAGTTGGACGAATAGCATGCCAAGCTTGAGGGCCAAGTAATGTATTAATTATATTCCAAAAATAATAACTCAAATCCATTTCTCTCTCCAATTCATTATTTTCCCTATAATTTAATGCCTTTGTCTTCATCTTTATTTACATTTAATTATCTTCACTTCATTTCTTATGGAAGTTTAATAGATATTTTTGCAGGCTCTTCGTTCTCCTCCTTTGACAGCTGTGGGCCAGAAGATTCAAAAGAATTATGTTCCCTTACAAAGCTCTAGAAGAACTGCTGCTAGAGTAGAGGAGAGAGAAAGCTGTGCCCTTTCTTCTTTAACTTTCTCTTTCTAGAGAGAAGGGAAGGGAAGGGAAGGGATCACAGGAATTAGGGTTTAAGAATCTGTGGCAGTGAAGATCAAGATGACATGGAGTAGTAGCTGCGATGAAGAAGATGGTGACGAAGATCACGACCGTCGGTTAGCCAAGATCTGCCCTTCGTGTGGCCAGAAGATACAAGTTGATAATCTGGTGCATCCTCTCTCTCTCTCTCTCTCTCTCTCTCTATATATATATATATATATGATAAAGAATAATACTAAAAAAATTAGTATTATTGGGGAAGAATTAGGCTTAATTAATAATATAGTTTGCTTATATCAAGTTAATTATAAAAGATAATTTAAAAGTTAATCATGAAAAATTCAAAACGATTTTCTCATGACCTATGCATGAAAAGAAGATAATGATACAAAAACTATAACTAAAAACTTACTTGATGTATGAAAATTAAAGTTAAGCAAACTATATTATTATTAATTAAGGCTAATTAATTATTCTCCAAGAATTTTGGAAAAAGCGTTTATGCTTATGATTATATATATATATATGTATATATATATATATATATATATTCCCAAGGGAAAGTAATTTCTCTTTTCTTTTTTTTTTCATATTTCTGATAATTTCTTCATTTTTTGTTCCATGTTGAGTGTCTTTTAAAAAGATGGTGGGTTAATGAGGTTAAATATGTATTGTCTTCATCTAGCAGTGATTTAGAATTAAATTTTTTTCACAAAATTAATATATATTTTTTCATTTATCTATATTGAAAATTCATTATTTTATAAAGGTTTAGTGTAATAATATATAATATTTATTATTATGATAATTTTCTTTAAAATTATTTCGTTTCATATTGTTATTGTTCTTCTTTATTTTATGTATATATATATATATATATACATCAAATTTCTTAAAAAATTATAAAAATAAAAATATTAAAATGATTGAATTTGTATTGCATGAATGGATTAGGGAAGCAGTGGATTAATTCAGGATTTGCCTGGGCTGCCAGCCGGGGTTAAGTTCGATCCAACGGACCAGGAGCTGCTTGATCATTTGGAGGGGAAGGTGAGGCCTGAGTTGCAGAAGCTTCATCCCCTTATTGATGATTTTATTCCTACCATAGAAGGACTCAATGGGATTTGCTACACTCACCCTCATAAACTCCCAGGTAATTATTTAAATTTACATTTTTCTTACAAATTATTCACTACAGGGAGGAAACATATATATATATATATATATATATATATAGAAGCCTTTTTTGTTTGAATTTATTATTATTTATGCGGTCATAATTAGGACTCACAACCGATTGTATGGTTTTATCGTTTTCGCTTGTAATGTACACCAACTAGTTGGAATTTACATATACGTATCTAACTTAATATCTATGTTGCTTGGAAAACAATCTAAGTTCTCATGGATAAAAATTAATTATTAATTACATATTAAAAGTTTAATTATACTTATACCAAGTAATTCTTTTGAAAACTTCAATGACATATGATCACCCACTTTTAAATAAAGTAATAATATATAAATGTTTATTTCAAGTAGGAAATAACAGCTGATGATGATAATTGACATTTAATTTTATTAATGGTGTTATTATTTAATTAATTATCATCAAATCAATTTCATATAAATTAACCCACATATACAATAATGTACTATTATATATA
>NW_018164464.1:344238-345662 GCF_001263595.1 Phalaenopsis equestris
ATATATATATATATATATATATAGTACAGAATCTCATTTTTTGTGATAAAACATGCCATATTTCTAACATAAACATCACAACAATATTATTATCTCTTTTATTGAGATTTTTTTAACTCTATTTGAGGGGTAAGAAATTTTTCGAACATATCTTTTTTATAGTCAAAACAAATATCTCAATAAAAGGAAATAAGCAAGCCCAAAATTTATCATTTTGAATATCATTAATGCACTAAAATGCCTAAAATATGTTACAAGATCAAGGGAATCAACACAAGCTATATCTCTATTGTCGTGCTTGACTACTTTGGTTATAATTTAACAAAATGTCACTTAAAAAACCTAATTATTCATATGAATGAGACTTTAGCTTTATAGTTGAAGAAATTTATGCTTGGCAATGGACATAAAAAATTTGCTTTGGCGATTGACATCAACTATTTACCATAATGTGTCTGCTATCTCCTATTCAACTTCATTTTGTTTAGTAAAAAACAACATCGATCCCAGTATCGCTAACAAAAGTAACCCAACTCATCAATAATAATGATGCTACACTCTATTGTCAAAAAGACCTGATGCATTCCATCAATATCAATATCAATGCATGGCATTGTCAATAAGTTCAATACATGATGTTAATAATAATTCATTATGTCAATGCATAATTATGTCATCGCAAAAGTTGATTTTCGCCAATAATTAAAGTCAATGCATAATTATTGATACTAACATCATACATACATGTCATAGCCATCAAAACTTATTACAAATTAACATTGATACACATGCATTTTCACTTTTAGCATGAGCAATTTCAATAAGTTTGAAGCTCACCATTAACATGCACACTCATTTATAAAGTTGATGCACACCATCAACACTAATTTATGTACCAAATTATTTACAAGGTCGACGTAAATAGGCCAACATAAATATTTAGGTATGCTATTTCCAATAAACTTAACACATGTCATCAGTACACCAACATTGAAGTAAGCCATCGTTAGTTTTGGAAGATAATCAGGTTGACATCATCCTTGATGTGTTATGTGGACCAACAAGGTTCTCCATCATGTAATTGGCGAATGCATGTCATCTTACCCGGCTGTCTATTATCACCCACAAGATATTTATGAATTTCAAGTACAAAGTCTAATGTCAACAAAAAAGGCTAATATTAGGCTTCTAATTAGTCTTTGATCTCTTATTCTCTATAATGAACTATCAAATGGACTAATAATAATCTTTTTAAGATAACAATTGCACCTTAAGGCTCCTCTTACTTTTACCTTGGAAATAATCTTCCAATCTTCCATAGTTCATGCTTACCATGTAGATTTCTTTCATGTCCTCAACTTTCGAGGAAAATAATTAAATGACCTCAATTGCGCGCACACACACACAATATAAATATATATATA
>NW_018164464.1:345700-346366 GCF_001263595.1 Phalaenopsis equestris
TATATATATATAAATAATTCAAAGGAATGGAAGGAGGCTATTAGAAGAGCCCCGACACCCTCTAATGCGCCTAACCGCTTGAGTACGAACCCCATAGTTAAAGGGGGGATTCGAACCCTAGTCCATAGGGGGCTTATAACTGACAAAGCTGATACTCTACGAACTAATCTTGGAACGCGGCGCATGTATATTGTTATGGTATGGCTCATATACCATATAAGGACAGATGCTGGAATGAAGCGGAGCAGAGCGGAGCAAAGCGGAAGAATCTGTCCAAATCGGGAAGTTACGTTATGTGGGCTGGGGGTGTTGGGTCAACGCCCTGCTGGTACAGGGGTAATTTGCTACAGGGGCAATTTGCGAATTACATATTGTATTGTAGGGTTTACTCTAGGATTATAAATAGAACTGTTTGTAATCCTAGGTCTTCGAGAGAGCTGGATCCTCTATTCTGTAAACCCTTTTCTGAATAAAAAAAGGAACTCGCCGCTCTGCGCCCGAGGACATAGACATCTTTGCCGAACCTCGTTAAGCCTTGTGTTTTCTTTCTGGATTTGTGTCAATTCCTATTTTTCTTCGCCCTAATTTCTCAACAAGTGGTATCATAGTAAGGTTCTAGGGCAAAAGAGATCGGCGCCGGAAGAAGATTCGGCGGTGGAGGAAGAG
>NW_018164464.1:346546-347528 GCF_001263595.1 Phalaenopsis equestris
GAAGCTGCAGATCACGGGCTTGAAGCAGAAGTTTCGGGCGTTTTGGAGGAGGATCGTGACCCGGGATTAGCAGACGGTGGCTGCTGTTCGACAGCTAGCGGAGGCTGCGATCTGTTCCCGAGGAAGGCTGTTCGCAGAGGAAGCTTCAGCGTGCGAAAAAGGAAGGTTTGCGCTGGAGATCTGCGAAGGAAAAGGAAGGCGGGCTGGAGATCTGCAAAAGAAAAGGAAAGGAGCGTTTCAGATTTTCCATCGATGGCCGAAAATAGAAGATATTCTTCGGGAGATACTCTCTGCGGAGAAGTAATAAAATACTTTCCATTGTTGCTGGCCTTCCATTGCTGAAAAGAATTTCTTGCAGTGTTAATTAAGAAGGAATTTCTTGTGGAGTTAATTAAGAAGGAAATTGCTTGTTATTGGGAAAAGCTAATAAAGCAAAGTTTAACTAAGGAAATTCCTTAATTAAGCTCCGGAAGGAAAGTAGGGCTGGAGGTAGAGAAAAAGGAAGGCGCAGGAAATTGGAGGAATCCGAAAATTGGTCGGGAAGACTTCCAAATTTGATTCCTTTGCTTTGCTGGAAGGAAGTTGGAGGGAATTAAGGAATTTCCATTTGCTGCAGGAAGCCGGAATTTGAATTACAGGGAAGTTTTTTGAATTTTTCTTAATTAAAGGAAAGTTTTCAAATTAAACAAATTTAATTAAGGATTTCTTTTGCTGAATAAGGAGAAGAAATAAAGGAAATATTTATTTTCTTTCTTGGAGGCGGAGAGGAATTTTTTTTTTCTGGTGAAGTTCGACGGAACTGGTAACTTCGGATTGTGGCAAACTAGGGTGAAAAATTTCTGGCTCAAGGAATCTTGCGGAGAAGAAAATTTGGAAGTATTTTCTGAATTTCATTGGCTGGAGAAAAGAAATCTTGGCTATGACATAGAAGAATATAAAATTTTGCGGATTGTTCGCCAGACCGACGGGCTCGCGGGGACGA
>NW_018164464.1:347610-348058 GCF_001263595.1 Phalaenopsis equestris
GGCGCGATTTTGAGGCGCGACAGTTCATGAACCTTCGCGACATTAGACGAGGTGGAGTTCGCGAACAGGAGTTCGTGTGCAGTTACCGCGAACAGGAGTGTTTGCAAACAGAAGAGTTTGGTGGTGTTTAACCAGCGGAGTTGGTAAGTTCGTCGCAGGTGGAGTTTGCGACAGGTGGAGTCCGGTAGGGTGCTGGCGAGCGAGTTGACGCGATTATTTGCGAACAGTGGTTTCACGGAGGTATTTCGCTAAGGGTTTCGTTTACGAGACAACAGTTTAGCCGAGGTGCTAGCGCGAACAGGAAATTTGCTTCAACCCACATTTGTGCATAAGAAACTCCATGATATTTTTCTCCTAAGGGGCTGGATATTCGCAAGGTGAAGATTTTCTCCTAAGGGGCAGGATGTTCGCAAGGTGGAGATATTTCTCCTAAGGGGCTGGATATTCG
>NW_018164464.1:349720-356410 GCF_001263595.1 Phalaenopsis equestris
CTTTGACCTCTTTATATATGCTCAAATTATACAGCCTGACCAAGCAATTTTTTATCTTTTTGTATTTTAACTGATTGTATGATGTGTATGTGAACATGTATTTGCTTTGTATACTGAGTTTTGTTGTAAATGAAGTTAAATTATGATGAACTTACAATATATGTGCGTGGTAGGATTGGCAGAGTGTAGGCATAAACTCTTTATTAATTCCATGTATTGAGAGAGATTGATGTATTCAATAGAGAATTTTGAAAGTTTTTTGTGTATTTTTGTAAAAATTTCCACTTAAAAATCAGTATTTTGTGCAATTTTGTTAATTAATATGCATATCTTTCTAAGGCAGCCCCTACTTATGGTCAATCATTAAAGATCTTTGATTTCTCTGATAGTAATTTATAACTCTCAGCATGTACCTATAACTTCATACATATGAGCACAAGTTATGCAACCATGTATAATACAATCTATCCCTCAAATTAGGAAATCCAACCTTTTTGTATTAAAACTAATACTTAACTTTGATTCCACAATTAGTGTTCTATTTGACTAATTATCTTTTTTGTTTAGATTAATTATGTCTTTGATTACATGTGTATGATCAATTATGCTCATGTTATAATACACTGTCAAGTAGATATAGATGAAATGCACATGTGAAATATTTGATGGAGATAGTTTTCTATTGTCTACTTTGAAGTATAGTTTATATACATATTATTCAGCTTTTCTGTTTTATTTGGTAGGATTTGTGGCCTATTAAACTTGTTACTTAATAATATATGTGTTGTTAGTTCCAAGAAATAAATTTAATATTTTTTCATATTAATCAAAAGTTATTTAATAATGATTTATGTAGATATTATAGGTGATGTTATCATGAAGTTTTTTAGTGTGGAATTAGTCTATTTCAGTGATAATATTATAGAAAAGTTTGGAAGAAATAATAATGAGTAATTTCATTGTTATTGTTATATGCGTTTGCATGATGATATAAATGTTTTTTACTGACCAAATAATTGTAAGAATTTTTATATCAATTATTTTGTATTATAAACTATAAAATCATGTAATTAAATAAATATTTTATCATTTAATATTTTGTAGTTTATGCTTTCTTTGATTTAGATGCCTCCTTTTTTATTAAAAAAAAAGTTATTTGGTAGTTTATGCTTTCTTTGATTTAGATGCCTCCTTTATTAAAAAAAAAGTTATTTCTTATTTGATCGAATTCATGTTCTATAGATGCTAAATTACTCGAGGATTATTTTATTTAAAATAATATAGACATGTCATACTTAGACAAATGAATTGATATTCTCTTGCATTTTTAAATCCTAAATCTATATGGTAAATTTTTTATTTTTCAGTCAAAATTAGTGGTATTATCTATCATGTAAGAGAAAATATTGCGTCCGTCGTCTGAACGTGTGGGACGATGGCATGAATCTCATCACGCCATGCGCTCAGGGTGCCGTCAACCACACAATCTGATTTATCGGATATAATATTTTCATCTTCACAATGAGAACGTCACATGATTCATAAACTAATCGTCATATAAATAGCCATTAAAAAAAAAAATGTTACTACATTTCCGGTTGGAGGGGGCCAAAGGGAAAGGGATCTCATCATTTGCCAAGATCACTTTCTATCCCTCATCTCCAACATCATGACTTCATGCGGATAAACACTTTTTGTTCAAAATGTTATTCTATTACACTCATTTATTTTTGAACTAATTAATTAATTTTTTGAGTAGAATGGTGAGCCCAAAAAATAAATTGTGATTCAAATTTATGATATCACAATAAGAAATTACATTTTCAGTCATTATGTTATGGATAAGTGTGTATTAATTATTGTCTTTCATAACGCATGCGTTTTGAGTAGGGGTGTAAACGAGCCGAACACGAACGAGCCCACACTTCCTCTCAGGGCGTGTGCGGCTCGTTTATATTTCGAGCTTAGAAAGTGTGTTCGTGTTTGACCCGTTTGCTTAACGAGCCGAACACGAGTCATTCACGTACAAAGAATCATTTTGACAACCCTAATCACATAGCCATAA
Organism: Phalaenopsis equestris; assembly: GCF_001263595.1. Classification (NCBI taxonomy): domain Eukaryota; kingdom Viridiplantae; phylum Streptophyta; class Magnoliopsida; order Asparagales; family Orchidaceae; genus Phalaenopsis; species Phalaenopsis equestris. Next base: position 351,786 of record NW_018164464.1, read on the forward strand.
GATGTTAAGGATTGATGCAAGATTTAAAACATCATTTGAATCTAGTTTAATAATTTTTATTCTGTTTTCTTCATTAATACTTTTAATTGATTATAAATCTTTGTAGCCTGTAGTCAATTAATTTTTGTAAAAGTACTACTCATCAAAGATATATATATAATTGATTAGGAGTAGTTCGAGCCAAAACGAGTCGAACACGAATGAACAAATATTTGTTCGAGTTATTCGTGTTCGGCTCGTTAACCTAGCGAACGAGCAGAACACGAGTTGTTCACGAACAACGCGCCTTTTTGACAGCCCTAATTTTGAGTACTACCGTGAAGGAATTCATACCAAAAAAAAATTAGAAATTAATGTGAAGCTTCAAATATTAAAATGTTATTAATAGTGTGAATATTTTACTTCAAAGTAGTTATTAAACATTCGAAAAATAAAATAAAATCTCTATTCTTTTTCAAATTTGCAGCAAAAGTGTTTTGAGACATTTACAAACATACCACCCAGCTCTTAAGTATTTTAATACGCCTAAATTTTATTTTATTTTTACATTTATATCAATAATATCTTTCATATCACATCAAAAATTTAAGTATTTTTATTATTTATTTATTTATTTATTTATTACATTAAAATACACATTTGGTATTGTTTAGTAGAACAATCCCCATATTCTATTTCATGTTGCTACGATTAAACTGCATATAAAATATGGTAAATAACTTGACAATAATAGCATTAAATTTTATGAATTTGATATTGAAACTATAAATGACAATTTTATATTATGACATATGATGCATATCATCAGACGCATGTCCAAAAAGGCATATTTTATTCAGATATCATAATATGGAAGTAAAACCCTCCGGGTATTCACCTTACAATCATGTAAAAGATTGAAACTAAAACATAATATAATATTGCCCATCATTTTTCCAAGGAATTATGAAATATACTTGGTACAACACCAACAAATTTTCATCATTCTGCACAAATCTCAAGGCATTATATGAATCTCGATGCACTATTTTGAGCAAGAAATGTTCAAATCTTGATAAAAATTGATCCATAGATTTCAACAAACTTATAGTCAAACTAACCGACTCGATGAAACAGACCTAATGATAGAAAAACTAGTACAATCCGAGAAAAATCAAGCCCAGATAAAGTCATTAACTATTCTTTGAAGATTTTCAGACGCATTTGGAAAGTCAAAGGAATGTAGACGGTGATAAGCCTTTACTCGAATCGAGCATCTCGACATAACGAATCCAAAGAGTGCAAGATCACTCAATTTCGACATCGTTAAGGCACTCAAATGTCCATCAAACGTCGTCTGATTTAAGAAAGCTCTCTTGATCGTCCGATCAAAATGGTTCATATTCCTGCATTAATTGTGCCCCGAACACTATAAATAAACTCTCACTCCTCACATGAGAGGGGACTGAAGTCTAGAGAAAGAGCTTAAGGTCTTGAGAAGGAGCTGCATCTCAGCATCATCGCCAACAGACGTCGATCACCACCGATAGTCGTCGACCATCGCCAACCGTCGTCGACCACCACCTACCGCCAAACGTCGTCAGTCAATGTTATAACTTAGAAAATTTAGTAATCATTTCTCGTCTGTGGGACAAGAGCTCATTACTACGGTCCATGTGCCAACAACGACCTACGTGGTAATGAGTTCATGCAGCTCCCGACTCTAGCCCTCGTAGCATACGGACGTCATTCATACTTGCCCCTACAGCCTACGTGCTTCACAGCTTGTACAACTCCCTACTCCGGCCTCTGCGGCCTACGGAAGTCATTCATTCTCGCCACTATGGCCAGTGTGGTCCACTGCTCTCGCAACGACTTACTACAGTTTCTCTAACCAATCAATTCTTCTGGAGCAACCATCTACAATACTCACGATATATTACTGCCTTCACAACAATCAACAATGACCCTTGCAACATGTTGTCACCAAGAACTGTAGCCAGATTACCTTCACAACAATCAACAATGACCCTTGCAACATATTGTCACCAAGAACTGTAGCCAGAAGCCAGATTATAGTTATAAAACTTTGTAACTCCATCTTTCCTAATTTAGGAGAAGCATGGATCTATGTACTCATCATTCATAGTGGATTATTTCAACTGGGCTAGGCCCCATGGTTTTCTCCCTTTCAAGAGTTTTTCATGTAAAAAGTCGAGGTGTCTCCTTTCGCTTACTTCTCTTCTTTTATCCGCGTGTATTGAATTCTCATACAATGTTAAGATGATAATCCATATTCTACCGCCATGAATTTTCTAGCACGCATCAGTTTGGCGCTGTCTGTGAGAAATGAAATCTCGTTTGGCATTATCTTCAACTCTCAGACAATGAGCCCCTACTTCCTTTCCTAATGATGTACTTCATCTAACTGGCTAAGGAACCTCTTTCATATCTTTAAGATCATCTTCGAAGCGTTCTTCAATGTGGGGGGTAACCTTTACTATAGCTTAGAAAGGTCATTCACGTCAACGTCTTGCACACGATTGTAGTGGGGTTGTCTTCTCTCATCTTATATAGACACAAAGTAGTTCACAACATCTTCCAGGCTGGAGGCAACCTTCACCTCAACCACGAAAGGTCGTTCATGTTAACGTTTCGGGTATGACTTGGTGAGGAAGTCATCCCCTATTTCTTTTTGATTGCAAGTCTTTGAGAATCACACCTAGATTGGAGGGCAATCTTCACTGCAAATAACTCTTCTTCAGCTCCCTCTCATTGTAATAGAGTTCTTCTTCATCTAAATTAAGAAACTGATCTCTTCCAGGCCCGATTCATATGTTGTTTTACAAGCTCGCATGGAAAACACCTCTGCTGGGAGAGCAAAAGATTCAAAAACATCATCTAACAAGTTGTCAATCATTTTTCTTGAGTATGACTGCAACTATATTTCCAAGAAAACATACGGTCCATTACGACCTACACCTCAGTCTCAAGAAACACAGAGCATCTCTGACACCTCATTCTGAGATTAATCAATCCTAGGGGAACTCAATTTGACCTCTTCCATTACATGCTGCAGTCTTCAAGCAAAAGCTTCGACATACAACCTTGGATAGACCAAAAATATTTGGTGGATTTCCTTTGACCTCTTCCATTTCATACTACAGTCGTCAGGCAAAAGCTTTGTCATACAACCTTGGATAGATCAAAAATCCTTGGTGGATTTTCTTTGACCTCTTCCATAATAGGTTTTAGTTGTCAAACAAAAGCTTCAACCAACAAACTAGTATAGGTCAACCATCCTCAGTGAATTTCATACGACTCTGTTCATTACGGGTTAATATCGTTAAGCATCTCCGGTTATACAACCTAGAACTGGTCTACATCTTTAATGGATTCTTTTTTCATCCATGCCTCTAGAAATCAAGCCTAAGAGACAAGTCTCATTGGAAAGCTAGTAGTGGACAAGGTCCTCAGTAAAAAGTAACTCCACAAAAGCAAGTGGTTGACAAGGTCTCCACTCAAAGCTCCTATAAGGCATAAGCCTGAGAGGGCACAACCTCAGAGGGCATGCGTCTTAAAAGGTACACAATTCTCTATTTTATAAAGTGTGTACTAACTTTAATCATAGAATTTTGCATGATTAAGATGCCACAACAACCGTGGAAGCGACAAAGAAATACACTATCAAGATGCCACAACAATCGTGGAAGCGACAAAGAAATACACTATCATCACTTATAAATGTTACATCAGCCGAGTAAAAAAGCTACAAATATCAACATATACTTGTACAAGGGCTACAACAAATTAAGTCATCTTCGAGCATAGTCGACATCACCTCCCCAAAATTTCAGTACTTCTGATGATCGTCAGCGGGTCTCCAGATATTGCTACACATAAGTATAAAAATTTTCCTCTCAAAGCGTGGTGGGAAAACTACAACATTTCTTCATCATCTCCGAAATACACCTCAACGAGAAAGAAAATTTCGTTGCTTGGCTACACAGGATGGGGACAAATTTCCTTTTTTGTCTCAACTCTTCACTGTAATTTTGCACCAGAATTCTGCGTCACAACTCTGCACTGGAACTTTTCACCTGAACTCTTCGTCGCAACTCTTCACCGGAATTTTGCGCCACAACTCTTCACTGAAACTTTGTGCCAGAACTCTGTATCACAACTCTTTGTCGCAACTCTGCCTCGCAACTCTGCGCCGCAACTCAACACCGTAACTCGATACCGCAACTCTTTGTCGCAACTCTGCGCTGCAACTCGTCGCGACAACTCTGTGCCATAACTCTTCGCTGCAACTCTTCATCACTATGCAGGACGTGCAGGACGATTTTCTTCTAGAAAATTTTGAATCAACTGAGAACACCCTCTCCTACAGACCTATTTATAAGCTCAAAAATAATTTGAGTTATTAAATATTCATTATTAAAATAATTAAAATAACCGTTCCGCTCCCCTCCAGCCCACTTCCACTTCTGCTTCCCGTTGTTCGGCTCCAGCACATGCTATTCGCCGATAGCACTTCTGCTTCCGCTTCCTGTCCCATGTTTGCTAAAGTAATATTACTTATGCGTGTAATTAAAATGATTATCAAAACAAATCCAAAGATTAACAAAAAGCTGTCAAAGCAT
>NW_018164464.1:356510-360585 GCF_001263595.1 Phalaenopsis equestris
CCTTTTGGACTCCTCTCTTAGCATATAGGGCTTGACAAGTGTGGAGAAGCACAATTCCAAATTAGGTCATAGACCGAATTTTTTCGTTAGATTTTTGCGTTTCTTAAATTTTGAAATGGTAAAAATTGTATTTCTCATTGAGGGCTTGGCAATGCAGATACATGAGAAAGAGGTCATTCTTTTTGGTCAATATAAATAAGAAATTTGCACCATGGTGCAAAATGGAAAAATAAATTTAAAAGATAAAATACTAGTTAAATATTCATAATCAATTATGTTTTGATAGAGGATTAATCTTCATGTTTATACATTGTGTTATAAACACGCCCAAATTAGATACCTCGACATGCTTCTTCATAAATTCCAAGCGAAAATTTCAATCGAGACTCTACGATCATCTTTTGCTTCTATCATTGAGTACTATGGACAGTAAAAGATGAAACAAATCTTTATTGCACAACATATTGATCATATTTGCAATTTTTCTCTAAAAGGCAAGTTGAAACACCAGTCCGAGTAATCTCTAAAATCAAACATTGGAAATTCTTTGCCTCTAAATCTTTTTACTTTTTGAATAGATTATTGATAATTTTTAAACTTTGTAATTTTGATTTGATTTTTTGTTTCATCTGTTTCTTCAAAAGATATGGGATGTTGCAACTGGAAGACTGAAGCTCACGTTGACCGGACATATCGAGCAAATTCGCGGTTAGTTGCTTCTGTTAAAGAATCTTGGGGCATTTACATACATACCACCTAATTCCTATGTATTTACATATCTAACAACCAAACTTTACTCTTTACATTCATACCACATAAATCTTTCATATCACATATTTTAAATTTTTAAAAGTGAAATACACATTTGCATGCATAGGGAAGGTGGCATATATGTAAAAATTGAAGTTTAGGTGTGACATAAGTAAATACATAGGAATTAAGTGGTATGCAGGAATTAAGTGGTATGCATGTAAAATGCATGTAAATCTTCAAGAAATTAAAAAATTCTCAAAAATATTACTTATTTACCTTGAGCTTCCAGGACTTGCCGTGAGCCAACGCCATACTTATCTGTTCTCTGCTGGTGATGACAAACAAGTCAAATGTTGGGACCTTGAACAGAACAAGGTTGGCTACTTAAACTTAAAATTTACATTCGGAGCACGCAATTCTTATGTATTTACTTATTTCACACCTAAACTTCTATGTTTACATACATTGCATTTGGATACTTTAAACCTATGCGTGAAAATGTGTATTTGACTTTGAAAAAGTGATAAAAATACAATTTTTTATGTGATATTAAAGATTTGAGTGTTGTGTGTAAATATAAAAGTTTAGGTGTGAGATATGTAAATACAAAAATTAACCTTTTTATTAAGGCTTATTATCCTAAACAATCATCTTCATAGGTAATTCGCTCGTACCATGGACATCTCAGTGGTGTGTATTGCTTAGCACTTCATCCGTCAATTGATATATTGTTAACCGGAGGCCGCGATTCCGTTTGTCGGGTATGCATTTTTGTTTCGAAATTCATTTTACTCTGTTTCGAATCGATCGTAAATTGCTCTTTAGTTAAATTATCTTTCGAAATGGTTAGTTTAATATTGAGCTTGGAATTTCTTCTTCTTTTTTAGGTTTGGGATATCCGTACGAAGGCAATGGTTTGTGCTCTATCGGGGCATGATAACACTGTTTGCTCGGTTTTTGCTCGACCTACGGTATAAATACTTATTAAACGCAACAAAGAAAAAGGATTCATGTAGCCGACCCCACTTAGTGGGATAAAGACTTATTGTTGTTCTTGTTGTCGTCTTTTTGATTTATCGCATTTGTCTTATGTGTCTTCAGGATCCACAAGTTGTAACTGGCTCTCATGACACAACTATCAGGTTTTGGGATCTTGTGGCTGGTAAGTTTCAGTATTAAATGCTATAATTGTTCTTAACCTTTGTAATATCTGATACTTGGAATATCTTTGCACAGGGAAGACAATGTTGACACTAACTCACCATAAGAAATCGGTTCGCGCGCTAGCCTTGCATCCAAAAGAGTAAGTTTGTTCAATTTACACCAATCTACATGGTTTCTTCTGCAAAAAATGAAAAAATAGTTACTGTTTTTTCTTTCTGTTTAAATTTTATGGATATATTTGACTCGATCGGTATTATGAAATAAATGGCAGGCATACTTTTGTATCAGGATCAGCAGACAATATTAAGAAGTTTAGTCTACCAAAGGGTGAATTTTTGCACAATATGCTGTGAGTTTTTTGCCACAAACTTACTTCCTTTTTAATGTTTTAACAATTATTTTATTCAACATTTACCGCTCAAGTGAAAATTGTATTTGCATTCCTTCTCTTCCAAAAGATGTCAGCTGGTCTTAGTTTTTCTCGATGCGGCCTTATTAAAATTTACTTGTCGCTCCAGAAGTCTGATTGATTTTACCTGCAATATACCAGAGCATTGCATACACATTAGAGAAATTGACATACATGCCGCAGAATTCTTTTATATTTTCATATCTAACACTTAAACTTTTATATTTACATTTATAACAATATAGTGTGATAAATCTATGCATGAAGCAGTGTATTTAACCTTTTAAAAGTATGTGATGGTGGTATTTTTGTGTGGTATTAAAGATTTGAGTGCTGCATGTAAATATTAATGTTTGGCTGTTAGATATGTAAATACAAAATAATTGTTTGGTATGTATGTAAATGCCCCTACATATCAACTAATGTAGTTCTTCCAGTAATTATTATGTGGACATCTGAAAAATGTGTATTGGTGATCAGAGTAATGCAGGTATATATATTCTTTAGTAAGCATATATTGAATCAAATGTTTACCTGTATGAACATTTTAAGATGAGGGATTAAAACTCTATTTAGGCCATTTTGATTAAGGTTTCTGTTGGTATAAATTAGTTTTGATTATCTTGTTAGGAACTGTGGGAAAATTTCAAGTTGTTGTTCGGAACAATATAGTTTGCGGATGAACTTCAGATTTTGCATAAATTCATATGTTTAAACTGGTATTTAAATGTTGAGGGATTTGCATACAAACCACACAATTCTTATGTATTTATATATCTAACAATTTAACTTTGATGCTTATTTATATAACACACAAATCCTTGAACCACATGAAAATTTTTAAAAGCCAAATACACATTTTTATGCACGTGTTTTGATTTGATTGAGAATAAAAGATTTTAAAAGTAAATATTAAAATTTAGGCATTAAATAATGTAAATACATAAAAGTTGTCCGGCATGTCTGTAAATCCTTAATTGTTTCTGCTTAAAGTTAACAAAAGCAGGCATCTTCAGAAAGAAAAAAAGGGCACAAAACATTTATTGAATTTATGTTTGAAGCATGGTTTTAAGTTTTGGCAATTTCCGTTCAATTTCATGGAACAAAGCATGGTTTTTATCACTGAAAAACGACAACTTTGCATGACCAATACTTGCAATATTACTCATTGTGTCTATAATATCTGTTTTCACATGCAATGAATGCATATCTTGTAAATATTTATTACATAGCACACAATTCTTATGTTTTTACCTATCTGACACCTAAACTAAAAAGTGTTTAAAAAGAAAAAAAACATCTAACACAAACATTCATTTTTACATATATATATGTGACTCAAATCTTTGACATCACATAAAAATATCACTATTACCAACCTTTTAAAAGTGGAATGCACCTCTTTCATGCATAAAGTTTAAACTTTAGGCCTTATATATGGAAATACACAAGAATTATGTTGTATGTATGTAAATTTTCGTATTCTTGTAAGCCGATTCAATCTCTTATCAGGTCACAGCAAAAGTCGATCGTAAATGCTGTGGCAGTAAATGAAGACGGCATTCTTGCCACCGCAGGTACAATAGGTCCATAACAAATTAGTAATTCAACCTGAAATTGTGGAGTTATTTGCATGAACCATGTAATTATTTTGTTTTTATGATTTCTTTTTTAAAAAGGCGACAACGGGAGCCTCTGGTTCTGGGACTGGAAGAGCGTCCACTGTTTCCAGCCAGGACCGGGAAATTG
>NW_018164464.1:365808-373788 GCF_001263595.1 Phalaenopsis equestris
TTAGATATGAAAATACATGAGAATTAATACCCTTTGCTAAAAAGTTGATGAGAAATAGAAAAAGTTGTCATAAGATTCATCAAATCATTGTCTTAGTCATTATTATTAATATTATAACGAAAGATTTACATACATTGTATTTACCTATCTGACGCCAATACATCAATTTCTACGTAAATGCTTTCTTACCTATGCATGAAAAGGTTTATTTTACTTTCTAACACTTAAAATAGTGTTATTTTTTATGTGATATGAAAGATTTGGGTGGTGTAAATAAAAAAAAAGTGAAGTTTAGGAGTTACATATGTACATATATGAATTGAGTGGTATCTAAGTAAATTGCCCTATAAAATACTGTGGAATTAGTTGAAGTTCCTTTGACATTTAGGGTCTGTTTGGGGTGACTGCAGCTTTTTAAAAATATGATTGTAAGATTGTGGTGAAGAAAACAACTTCCTTGAAAGCTATGATGAGAATTATCATTATACATTTTTTCCAAATATCAGAGAGCAACTTTCTTACAATCAATACAGTTTAACATGTAGGGTTGAGAAAACAACTTCTTATCACAGAAATTTCTAGAAAATAATAATAAAACAATTCTACAAATAGAATTGTGGTGACAATCTGATATACAAAGCAACAAAAAATTATCCCAAATAGACCCTAAAAGAACTCATATTGTGAAAAACGTTGGCTCAAGATATCTTGGTCTTATTTTTTATAAGGACAAGCCTTTAAAGCCGTTGGATTTACTTTCATGTGAGTATAATACAATTTTCGATTCATTTCCCCTATATTGCACGCATCTCAAAACAAATCTAACGGCTGTCACAACCAAAATTTGGTCATGATAACCTATTTTTCCTTTGTGGTGTCAGTTTCAGAAAACCAAGAGAGAGAGAGAGAGAGAAATCTTTACCTGAAATTCAAGAGAGAGAGAGAGAGAGAAATCTTTACCTGAAATGTTTTATTTAAGCACCCAATATGATCTTCATTCAGATATTTCCTTGATAGAAGAACCCTAAACAGATTAACCATCTCTGCGCTCAAGTTTTGTGCACATAGATTGTTGATTATTCCAGTGATACAAGAAATATCAAATACAGATCTCATCCATTCAGGCGCTTGGTCCAGCTTGAGCAAAGCCGTTGCTATATGTGAAGCAGGCTTGTGCTGATTTTTGAAGTATTTTGAAGCCATACTGGAAGCCATTAAGGTCATTGTGAACTCCTCCATTATCATCCTAAGCCATTTACAGTTTCTGAGGCTCCCCCAACTTAGAATTATGGATAAACAGACACTGCAGTTTGTGGCCACGACTTTCTCTTCATAGAAAACTAGGCTTTCCATAATGGATATCATTGATTGAAGATATCTCATCGGGCATCTTAGTTCTTCATGGTTTTTTTCTCTCTGATCAGATATTCTGCTAATAATGTCTACCAGGCACTGTGATGAGAGAGATTTGACCAGAGAAGACCCGAAGTGCATCAGCCGGCATAAATCATGACATTTTATAGAGAGTAACAATGGTGGATGAGAATTATTGCAAGATTGAAGCAAGTTTTGCCAATCCAGACAGTTTTGTGAAGTAGCATAGAAGCTGAAGAGAAGGTTATTAGCTGGGGTCTGCTAAAGAAAAAGAAGATTTACATACATATTCGTCTCAAACTTCAATTTTTACATTTATGTCGCTTTACCTAAGCATGAAAAGGTGTATTTTACCTTTTAAATGTTAAAATGTTGATGTTTTTTATGTGATATGAAAGATTAAGATGGTATAAATGTGAATATTAAAAGAGGCGTTTACATCATACCACACAATTCCGATGTATCAAAATAACTAGCACCTAAGCTTTACCTTTGACATTTTTCCCAACCAAATCTTCCCTATCACATCAAAAATACACGAGATGAATGTAAAAATTGAAATTTAGGTGTTAGATATGTAAATACATAAAAGAAATACAGTAATAGAATGAAAAGTAAGCATTGCCCTGTCTCCATTTCTTCGTCATGATTTTCTAGAGCTGGACCTTTTGCAATGGATGTTTGGACTATATTCTTGACAGCGGAAGCCAAAGCACCATTCAGCAGTATGGCCTTTGAAGTTTCTTCAAGCACCTGGTACCTTGAATGGTGAAGGATGAGACAAAAAATGCTAATTACCAGGAGCTCTTCTTGACCCCAGAGATGAGAGGCAAGCTTAGGGTTAACGAATTCCAGCAACTGCATGGATTAATTAACATGATAATATTTTCCATGCAGAAAATAAAGTTTAATATGAGAATTTTAAAATGAGGATGGTATTATTCACATTAGAGGTTAATGATGGTTCTCTATGAACTTTGAGTCTCATTTTCCTTTATTTTGCTCATTAGTGTTACTAAATGATCTTCATAGCAACCCGTATATAAAAAAGGTCTTAAGGGATTTTTTTTTTATTGGGAATTTTACACACGCGGCACAGACTTCTTATGTATTTACATATCTCACAACTACACTTCCTTATTCACATACATAGGTTTTTGATATTTTAAACCTACGCATGAAAAGGTGTATTTGGTTTTTAAAAAATGATAATAATGCTATTTTTGATATTATCTTAAAGATTTGAGCTCTATGTGTAAATATGAAAGTTTAGATGTTACATATATAAATACATAAAAATTCTATGTTATATATGTAAATGCCCCTTTTTATTTTCTTATTTTTTATTTCAAATCCAGCCCGAAAGTTCACAGAAACCACCATGTTGATGCTCAAGGTCTTTCAATGATTCGCACCAACCTAACCGTTGAGATTCTGCCAAAGAATCTAGATTGAAAATTCTCATACTTAATTCACAATTCAATGAACTTAAAATTTACAGAGTATGCGCTTAGACCCGGTATATACTATTCTCAACAACAGAGAGCAAAATATACATGAAAACAAAATACTGGCAATCACAACGTCATTAATTGCTGCAACTTGGGCATACTTTCAAGTTGTTGCCCTTTTTATGATTTAGGTGAAAATTTTTGCTTGCTTGAGTGTGATTTGTGTAAGAGAATTACAAGAAAGCACTACTTATGCGAGTGTTATGTGAAACAATGCAGAAATAAAGAAATTCACACAACAATAATCAAATACAAAAGATTTATGTGGTTCTACATTAAGTTAATTCTCCTACGTCCAAGGCGAGGGAGTTTCCTCTAGCAGGGTATAGGGAGAAAGAGAAAACGGCCTGAAGTTACAACTCAACACTTGCTCTCTCCTCTCACTAGCCCTAAGGTCCTTTATATAAAGAAGGGCTAAGACATACAAGTCAATAAAGGAAATAGATCAATTTATCGCGAATTAAAATAATAACCTAAAACAATAGGAAGGATGACTAGGGTTCGCCTTACAAACAATATACATAGCACCCTATTCCTATGTATTTACATAAAGTTTATTTTTTTACATTTTCACCAACCAAATCAGTCATATCACATGAAAAATACCACTATTTTAACTTTTTCGAGTGAAATTCACTATAATCATGTTTCTGAGTCACCTACATTCTAAATAAGAGATTAAAAATTGCTTAGTGTCCAAAAATGCAGTGAAATGCATCGATTTTACCCTTTATCATAAAGAGAAATTAAGTTGAAGAGGATGAACACACTCTAAGACTAAAGGGAGAGAAATTTCGGTACCTTCATTGTAATCGCGAGCCACTCTCCCTCATGAGAGAGCACGTCATGGTTTGCAGCGCAAAGAACATGAAAAACCAGCAGGGAGCACATTGAGAAGAGTTGGAGAGAACAGTATGGCAAATAGTAGATGCCACATATTGCACCAGCAAAGCTGTGCCTGCAGAACTGGTTAGAAGCATCAGAAAAATTCTTCAGTATTCCCTCCATTGTATTCGTTACACATTTCAGGTCATCTTCACCACCTTCGTCTTGCAGCTCTCTCAGAAGTGACACCAGCAATGGCGCTACATAATTATCTCCAGAAACCACCAATTCTGATATCAGTTCCATTTTCATAGTTTGGGTTCCATATGAGTAGACAATCAGGAGTGATTCATTTTCCTTAGAGAGCCTACAAAACTTCAAAATCTGGTTAGATAAGTAATTCATGATTCCTTCTTGCTGGAAAAGCCATTTTAATGCTATTGGATGTATGTCAAATGAGAATAATTCCAGATCATCTTCGACTATTATATTAAGCAGTGTGTTCTCGGCTTCTGGACTGTATGACATCTTCTCGTCCCTTGGGGAACCTCGGATGAGTCCATAGAGATGCACTACTCGAGCCAACATTAAAGAATCACCACTCCCACAAACAAAATCGTTGCCATTAACAAGAATAAATTGCTCCAATGAAGCCAAAACCTGAGTGTCTTCAGCAAACCTAAATGGAAGAAACATGGTGACTATAAATCAGGTAATTACGCTAAATCCAATGTGCAACATTGTAAGGCGTTGAAAATAAATTAGGGCATTTATATACATGCAACCCAATTCTTTCATATTACATAAAAAAACCACACTAATTGCACTTTTTAATGGTCAAATTCACCTTTTTCATACAAAGGTATGCATATATGTAAAAATTTAAGTTTTTGTTTTAGATATGTAAATACATAGGAATTGAGTGAATGTGATATGTAAATACATAGGAATTGAGTGAATGTATGTAAAACTTCCAAATAAATTACCTTTCACCTGAGATTGAGCTAACATATAAAATCAAAAGTGTGGCACGCTGACACAAAGCTAGTTGAGGATCAATATTGCTTTTCTGTCCCAACAAAAAGATCAAATCAAGAGGATCTGCTGGGAGGTATAAAAGAGCATCTTGCACGGGTTGCCCAAAATTTGGACCGAATACTCGTTCAAGTAGCGAAGCAATGATCAAATATACGCTCGATCTCATCCGATCAGTAGGAAATAGACCCAAATAAGTAAAGCATAAAGTGAGCCAATAAGAAGATATTAGCTTGTTTGCTAAACTCTGGGTCTGGGCCTCAGAACCACTGAGCAATATGAAATGAAATGTCTGAAGGACTTCCTGTACCACATCCTCCTCAACTTCTTCATTAATAACTCTTTCCAGCCAAGGAAAAAGATAATTTTGGCATGTTACCGTTATGCTTTCTTCCAGTTCTCTATCAGAGTTTCCATTGCCATCTTCCCTTAGACTGTATAAATGGGCTTCTTTCAGAAGAGAAAGTGAATGGATTATAAGTTCAGCGGGATTTCCTTGAGGGAAAGAAAGAGAACATAAAACTGCACAACTTGATGCTTCTTTGATCAGAGCTCCAATCTTTTGGATTCCATGGGAAGATGGTGACTTGAGAATTTCCACAAATGCCGAACATGCCAAGATGAAGGTCTCAGGAGTCTCTCCATTAATGGACCTCCTTAGTATACATGTCAAAATCGAAGCTAATTCTGAAACTTGTGATATGGATATTATACCAGGGGAATTTGAGATGCAGTTCCCAACAAGCTTTAATGCATGAGGTTGAACAGGATGCAGAGGTATCTGTGATGTATAATGCAAAGCAGAAAGCAATGAAGAGAATCCAACTACAAGTTTTTGTTTCATGAGTTCTTCTGCAGCAGCAAAGAGAGCTAGACACTGTAGGGAGGCAATAACCACAGGATCCTTATTCCCTACATAAATCAAATAGAATATGATAAGAAAGCACATATTAGATACTTTAATCATACCTTTCATGCAGGTATTGTTACCTGACAGTCTGAGTATTTCAAATATATAATCAGGAATATTTTCCTCCACAAGAACTCGTAGTTCTGTAATTGAACAGTTTTCTGGTGATATAATGTGAATAATCAAGTTCAATGTGTTGATTTGTATATCTTCATCTGAAGAAAGCAAACAGCCTTTGATTGCATCGGCAAACAAGGAAATGAGAGGACTTTGTTGCATGATTCCCTCTCCATTTCCCCTTGCTTCATTGAGATCAATGCCAAGGATATTATTTACAAATAAGTTCTGAAAAAGACCCTTCCCAGCCAATACCAGGAGTAATGCTGTGAAAATTTACAGTCATGTTGCTTAGTTCAGTAAAAAAGAAAGGAGAATACAAAACCAAGCTGCATCTTCATCCTTCTAACATTTTCACAACATATGCAGGGAAAATTTTACTTTTTTACGAGTTAAACAAAAGTGAGTCTTGCAAAGTAAAGCAGCAAAAACCATTTCTTCCCTTTCAATATTTATTTTCTAAAAGTAATGCAAAGCACATTCATCGGCCTACCCATGCACACTGTTCGAGGTCAGCATTTGGCCGATTTGGATGAATCTGTTTTCAAATTACTCAAACCAATTGCAACCTAAATTTGAAATCTGAAAAACTGAGCCAATCAATATTTTGATAAAACCAAACCAACATAACTGAAATTTTATTCAGTTTAAATGGCCCGCTATTTAATAGTTGAAGTTCCGTTACGAAAAACATCAACAATTATATGTCTTACAAGTATAATGTCGATTTAATTTCATAAATCCTCCATTTAATTTCAAATTTTCAGTTTTTCTGATTGTTCAGTTAAATCTATAATAAACATGAAAAGCAAATATTGAGGTTTTAAAACCCAAAAACTAAAATGCATTTTTTAAATCGAACAAAACTGACACGCCTCCAACAAATTTTCATCATCCGACATGGATCTCGAGGCAAGTTTTAAGCAAGGAATATTCAAACTTCAACTAGAAGTCATACAAAACTCTTATTTCAGCAAGTTTATAGTCAAATTGACCGTCTCAACGAGACAGGCCCAACGACACCAAATTGGTCTGATCCAAGTCAAATCAATCCCAAAAAAAATTGTTAAACCACATTTGAAACCTTTTCATGCATAGTTGCAAGATTAAATGAATTCTGAACGTAGCAAGCACAGTTTATCGAATCTATCGACAAGATGAATCCAACGAGTCCAAGATTGCTCAATTCCGACACATTAAGGACTTAAATGACCATCGAATATCGTACGATCAAGGGGATCTCTTTGGGCAGTTCGATTAAGAGTAATTTGAATTCCTTTCATTTTTGCAACATGGACTCTATAAATAAGATTCTACCCTCCTCATGAGAAGAGAACTGAGAGCTTGAAATCTGAAGAAGCCTGAAACACTGAGAAGAAACTGAAGTCGAGCATCACTTCTACACCAACGATCCGACAAATGCCTCCTTCTCTGACAGTCGTCAACCGCCACCAGCCACCAACAACCACCCCTCGTCGACCGCCTTCGATTACCATTACTCATCACCCATTCTTTGTGACAAAGCACCGTAAGAAGTAAACTACGAAGAACACATCATTTTGAACGTCATACAGACCCCGAAGACGGTACATTGAAGCCCCGACTATTGCTCCTCCTTACAATCGCTCCCTACCGCAATGTCATAAGTACTTTCATGCGGCAACTTTGTAACTTGAGAAGCTTTGTAACCCTTTCTCTCATGTGAGACAAGGGATCATACCTATAATCACCAGATTATAGTGAATTTCTTGAATTGGGCAAGGCCCAGTGATTTTTGCCCTTTCCGAGTTTTCCACATAAAAATCTTCTAGTGTTTTTGTCCATCATTGCTATTACATGAGTGTGTGTTGGGTTCTAGAGCAATGCTAAGAAATTAATTAATCACTTTTACCACCGCGAATTCTCTTACACGCATCACAAACCAAACCAACCGAACTTGTCCAGTTTAGTTAGGTTCTATCTTTTAGTTTTGACCAAATAATGCACAACCCTACATACTGTTAAACGATCTGATTCCAAACCTAGGCTCAATCTTCTTATGAATGTTAATTTTTATGCTTATGTTAATGTCCCAAAAACTTTACTTGCCATTGTTGATATTTTTAAATAAGTTGTTGGCATAATAAATAATACCATATTTAATATACAAAACATATGAAATTTTAAATGCGGAACTACTAGAGCTCTAAAGCACACCATCGTCTCCCT
>NW_018164464.1:382052-383239 GCF_001263595.1 Phalaenopsis equestris
TATATATATATATATATATTGAAATTTAGATAGATATGTAAATACACAACAATTATGTGGTATGTGTGTAAATATTCCATTTATTTGTAGACCACTTTAGCTGTCCAATATTTGAAATATTCAATATAATATGAAAGTGAGATAAATATGCATGCTATTTTTTATGTTGTTTAATAATTAATATATAAAATTTTATAAAATGGGAGATAAAATAAAAGAGTTAAACATCATGTACATAAATCACTCATATAAAAATATTTTTTTTTTTCATATTACGGTGCTGTCATGATCATTATATATGAGACGATTTAGATTATTGAGAATTAGACGGCTCATAATTTATCAGCCAATCGAAGCCATCCTAGATAGGCATAAACAATAGACGAGGTTGTGAGATGGTAATTACAAGTCAGAAAAATGAAATGCGCTAAGCCGAGTGACCAGGGTCGAGTAATCGAAGTCGGGTGATCAAGTTCGAACGGCCAAGACCGAGTGATTGGAACTCAGTCACTTCTTATGTATATTAATATATTATTTGTATTGGCATTGGCATGTACCAAATCGAAACACAACTAATTGAACAGCTCTTATGATCACAGGGGCATAAACGTGGTGTGCATCATGTAATTCCTGAATAGACATTTTGACAAAAGAGGAAAAAAAGTTCATTTACAGATATATCACTCAATTCCTATATATTTACATATCTCACCCGTAAACTTTACTTTTTTTTACCTTAATACCGCCCAGAACTTTCATATCACACAAAAAATACCAACATTTTAGCTTTAAAAAGTTAAATGCAAACTTGTATGCTTAAATAGTGTAGCATGTATGTAAAAATTGAAGTTTAAGGGTGAGATATGTAAATATGCACGAGTTTAGTGGTATGTGTGTAAATCTTCCACACACACAAAAATCTTTTATACAAGATGGGAACTAGACTTCCATAAAAAAATGCACTTTTAACATATATCTATAAAAGGTTTTTTGATTAGATTTTGAAATAAGTCATGGTTTCATGCACATATGTTACGCAAGAATGTTCAACAAGGTTCCAAGTTGTTGGGACAATTTAAGATGATTGAAAAGCTTGAGTTGATTCAATTGATGATCAAAGAAGCTCATAACAGCAAAATTCTTTTATTTAT
The DNA here is from genome assembly GCF_001263595.1 of Phalaenopsis equestris. NCBI lineage: Eukaryota > Viridiplantae > Streptophyta > Magnoliopsida > Asparagales > Orchidaceae > Phalaenopsis > Phalaenopsis equestris. Next base: position 383,204 of record NW_018164464.1, read on the forward strand.
TTATAAAGATTGGTCAGAGGCTATTAGACGAGCCTC
>NW_018164464.1:383339-395157 GCF_001263595.1 Phalaenopsis equestris
AAAAAAGGTGAAAGCAGAACTAATTGGCTAATAAGCCATGGGAAGCATTGGAAGCCAATAATTTTACATAACTTATTTCATAACATAAATTAACCTTCTCACAAATAGAAATACAGAAATTGCATTCCAGAAAAATGAAACAGTCGCACATTGAGAAATTTAATTATATTTTCTAAGATTTCTCCATTTTGGAGGGGAAGTGGTTCTTCATTCCATGACAGCTTCTTCCTTCCCATCAGATGAGTAGTCCTTCCTGATAAAGTTCAAGGTGAACAAACCATAAAAACAGTATTCTGAGAGCAAGCCATTTTACTGAAATAAAACGGCTATATTTTTGTATTTCACAGAAAAAAAAACGGATTTGTTTTAGAAGTATGAAAATTTATTTGGAAAAAAGTCTGCATATTTTGTAGATTTGTTCTCCCTGCAAAGTAATTAACCTTAACATAAGAACATTCACGTTTCATTTCAAATTTTTACAGGAAAAAAGTTCATCTTTGGTTGAAAATGTGTTCGTGCAAATGCATTTTAAGTCTCAAATGTTTTAGCTCTTTCTGTTTGTGCTTTTATAAGTTTTTCTTTCTTGTAAGAGCAGAAGCATGATTTTTTCTGCTATGTTTGGGTTCTGATTTTGCCTGCACAGAAAATTTTCTATTGTGTAATAGCAGCTTTACCAAAAGCAGCAGCACAAAAGAAAAGCCTCAGTTGTATTAGTAGTTTCTTTATTTAACAATGTTTAATTATCTAAAATAAAATATTTTGCTAGCATAAAATAATACTCTCAACTATAAAAGCATGTTATGAACTTAGTGTTTCAATAAGCTTTAATTGCTACAAAGACATTAATAACATTTGGATTATAAATAAAATCAAGGATCGACATTAAATGTCTCTTTTTTGTAATACAACAATCTTTTATGTTGTTTGAAGGTGGCAAAATTCTGATAAGCGAGACAAAAGTGAAAATTAAGAGAAAATTTAGATGTTTAGAGGCTTTAATCTTAGCCAAAGAAATACTATTTATATCGATGCAGAGTCCAACATATCAACTTTGATATAAGTAATGTCTGAGCTGAAATAGGAGGTTACATTGTATGGAGAAGAGTCATGGGATATGAAGTTATTGATAACCAAATTGATGTGCGACAGATATTAGACTATTATGGTAGATGTTTTGTAAAATTAGGAAGAAGAGTGAAAAATACTTATGGGAAAGGGATGGTAGGGGTAAAAGTATTAAAGATGACTTAATGAAACATAATGGCTGGTCAACATCATACTATGTATTGAAGGTTAAACTTGTAGATCTTTCTTTGCTAAGCATTCATGAAAGACATCATAAAAATATCACATGCTATTTCTACGCGGAAATCAGCCACTCGAATAAGCATTAATGGCTATTAAAAAAAACAACAAACAAACATACTCTTTAAAGTAATTAAAGTTGGAAAACTTTCCTTTTGAAAGGCAAATTTTGAATATGCATATGGCAACAAAGAATTATTTCAACTAAACATTCCTTTAAAATGTTAAGAATATTTTGAAGAGATCCAAGACGATCAGATGTTAATGCTAATAGAAAATTTCCTGTCTACAATGAGAACATTAAAGCAGTTAGACATTTAAAAGGAGAAGTGTCAAAATAGGCCCGATTCTTTGCAAGAAGTCACTTTCGTCCCAGAGTTTATAAAGTGTTGATTTAGTCAAACTCTTTTAATATGGGTTGAAATAATCCCCACTAAGGATTATTTTAGCCTCTATTAAAAGAGTACAGGGACTTATTTAGTATTTTTATAAACTCTAGGACTATAAATAGTCAAGGGGCAATTTGGCACTTTATTCCATTTAAAAGAAACCACATATAATGAGAGGTTGCCTTGTTGCAGATAGCATTGAACATCTAAACTAGCCTGCACAGATTTGCCTAGATAAAACATGTACTCCTGTATTGAAACAAGCCAACATGTACTCCCGTATTGAAACGAACCTTCACAAAACAATCAAGCAGAAAAAGAAATCAATTAGACAAAGCGTCATCTTACTGGATTTTGCGAGAAAGCTGATAGAGCCCAGTGCCAGCCATTGCAACATTTACACTAAAAAGGTTCCAGTTTTTCTGCAAAGAACCAAATTTAAAGCCAAGGGTAGAACTCCAAATAATAAAACTAGACTACAAAACCGAATATAGAATATGAAAAAAATCAAAGACATTGCGCTCAGAGCAGTTAAGAAATGTCACTGCATCAAGCACAGCTCAAAGTCACAGGAGCATTTGAGGAATTATGGTGCATACCACAAAGCCCAATAACGGAACAAGCACGAGCGAAATCAAAAGTGAAATTGGGAGACAAAATTCTCAATTCAAAAACCAAAAAGAAACGTTCATTAGTCACAAATCCAACTTTTTACCCATAAGAACTGAAATAATTCTATTCTGCACGGAATAAAATGACATTTTTTACAGTGGTCATTTTTTAAGCACATATATATAAATTAAATATCACTGGACAAGAATTCAAAATCACTGCCTCCCAAAACTTGGCTCAATTTGAAAACAAATAATAAAACTCAAATCTCATGAATGACTGTTGTTGGCAAAAAGATCTCATTTGTACGTAATGCTCATACTCACATCCCACATCCGCTCCACTCAAAAAAAACCTCGCCATAAGATTTATGCACTGATAGAGTTTAGTCCTCTTGCTTATACTTTGACTACAGCATAAGGTCCCCTTAAGGCAATGTCGACAAAGAATAAGTTATCCCACAATTCTAAGAGCTCTATGCCAGTGATGGATGGCATCTACAAAAAGCGGTGAGAGCAAGTTTCACTGAATCTACATCCTCACATCTCTCCATCATTTGATTCCCAGACCATTTGGATGATGAATAAATATTGGTGATCCTACGTGCAAACAAGCTCAGTCATGCTGAATAACCATTGGTCCTTCTGTCTTCTAAGCTTCGTGAGAAGACGAATATCGAGTATAAATCATGTGTATTTCACTATTTGATTTGATGATAAAAAACTTTGTGGTGTTCATCAAGATGATCACAACAAATGTATGACTATAACAGTGCAATCAACTGGTTATATCATGTAGATAAACACACATAGGTTGTGTCTTAAGTTCTTAGGCTGTATATTAGATTCAATATATATATTAAGTATGACAACATCCAAAGCCTCAAAATAATGAAACCACATTTTACAAAAAAGAAAAATTAAGAAGTTAATGACATACTATGTAAATGAAATAAAAAAAATAAAAAAAAAATTAAATAAAAAATCAAGCGGATTCCCACAAAATTGGATGGTTGCACTTGTGCAGCATTTTAATAAAATCAAACATCCAACTTACAATCATAAGATTCATGTAGCCGATCCCACTTAGTGGGATAAAGGCTTGTTGTTGTGTATCCAACTTAAATCATAAGATTGAAACTAAAAAAAAAAGATTTTATTCAAGAAAAAGTTATAAATTACATGCCTTAACATAACTATTTATAGACTCAATATAGCCTAAACTAGTATATAAAATTGGCTTCAAATTACCTTAATCCAAGTTTAAATTAAAAAACCGAGTGAAAAGAATACATTTTTAATTGAACTAAATCCAAAACATCCATCACAACTGTGAGTTCTGGGACTTACCTATTTCATCTTTATTCTCTTTTATTCTTTTCTTATTATTTTGCACGTCTTTCTTTTTGTGTTCATTTTGTTTTTTGGTAAGTTATAATAGACTTAATTATGTTTGCTCAATCATCCCCCATATAATAAGGTGAAAAGTTATAATTTGAAAAAGTGAGAAATAAGATAATATAATTTCTCCACATTTTTTATGGTATTAGAGCCTCATCAAAGCGTTCTTGTCAGCGCCATTAATATTTGATGTTAGCCTCATTTGTTTTTGGTTTCATTCGCGTCGTCTGGATTGCTAGACTTTTGTGTCGTCTGCTTCTGGATCACTAGACGTTAGGGTCGTCTATCTCCATCATATGCGCGCATGACCCAAGATTCGAAGCCCTTGCTTCCACATTTGAACTATTACATGAAATTGGCTTCTCATTACCTCAATCCAAGTTTAAATTTAAAAACTGAGTGAAAAGAATGTATTTTTAATCGAAAAAAATCCAAAATATCCATCCTAATTGTGAATTTTGGGAGTTTTCTATTTCAATTTTATTCTCTTTTATTCTTTTCTTATTATCTTGCATGTTTTTTCTTTTATGTTTGTTTTATTTTTCGGTAAGTTATAATAAACTTAATTATGTTTGCCCTAGTGGTGTCTGTTGGGTAATGTGGAGACCCGGTCCACCGAATTTAATTAGCTTTTTAATTAAGTATCTCATCTACATCCCACCTACCACATCCCACCTACCGCTCACCTACCTCCCATCTACCGCTCTCATGGTTTTTATAAATAGCCTCTTTTGGCTTTAAGGAGATGTCAAGCCTCTAGTCAAACAAAGCCAAGCAAGACCAAGCCAAGTCATCTTGAGAGCTAAGAGAAAGAGAGGAAGAGAGAGAGAGAGAGAGAGGGAGAGAAGAAAATAGTGATTTTCTTGTAAACGTCGAGGTGCCCGACGTGTAATTCCTCGAAGTAGTAAAATCCCCTGCAGCTTCGTGGACGTAGGCAATTTTGTCGAACTACGTAAATCTGTGTGTCGCTCTGGTGTTTTTTCTGCGTGCAATTTTTTTCTTGTTCCATTTTTTGTTTTATTGCCGTCATTTTTTCATAACAACTGGTATCAAAGCTTTTGTTCGAATCTAAAGAAGAACGATGAGCGGAGACGAAGTGATGACATCGACGATCGAGAAGTTCAAGGGCACATATTTTGCTTACTGGATGATGCAGATAGAAGACTATCTCTATGGGAATAAACTTCATCTTCCGTTACTCGGAAAACGACCATAAAAGATGGACGAGGTGGAATGAAATCTTTTGGATCGACAGGTTCTGGGGGTTATACGATTAATCTTGTCGAGATCGGTCGCCCACAACGTCATCAAGGAGAGGACTACTGGAGATCTCATGACAGCTTTATCAGGTATGTATGAAAAGCCATCGGCTAATAACAAGGTGCATCTGATGAAAAAAGTTATTCAACTTGAAGATGACAGAATGTGTGTCTGTTGCTCAACACCTAAATGTTTTCGAAGATGGTGGAAGGTGTCTTTGTTGCTTAACACCTGAATGATTTCAACACTATCACAAATCAATTGTCGTCTGTTGAAATTGATTTTGATGATGAGATACGTGGCTGATATTGTTGACATCATTGTCAAATAGCTGGGAAGCTATGAGAATGATAGTTAGCAGTTCTGCAGGTAAATCCAAGTTAAAATATAATGATATCGTGATTTGATTTTGGTTGAGAATGTGCGCAGAAAGGATTCTGGCGATGCCTCGTGTTCAAGTTCGACGCTGAATGTTGATTCCAGAGGGAGATCACATGATAGGAACTCAAACAGAGGAAAATCAAAATCAAAGTCTGGTCAGCAGACAACCTGCTGGAATTGTGGCAAGGCTGGCCACATATAAAAAGAAACTGCAGGAATCCTTAAAATAAGGAGAATGATGGCGTTAATGTTGTAACTGAAGAAATACATGATGCACTATTTCTGACAGTTCACAATTCTGTTGATGACTGGATACTGGACTTAGGGGCTTCCTTTCATATATATTCCCGCCGGGAGTTAATGCGAAATTATGTTGCAGGTAACTTTGGGAAGGTACATCTGGCTGATGATGGAAAAGCTTTGGACATGGTGGGGGAAGAGAGACATTGATATTGCACTCCCTAATAAAAGCAAATGGACATTGCAAAATGTTAGAAATGTTTCTGAGTTGAACAAAAACCTCATCTCTGTTGGGCAGCTCAATGAGGGTGGTCATTAAATAGTGTTCTAAGATAACACCTGGAAGGTTACCAAATGAGCATTAGTAATAACTCGAAGTAAGAAAATTGACACACTATATATGACTACAGGTTTACTCAAGTGTGGACACATGAGTCAGAGGTGCATTATGGGGAAGCAGAAGAATGTTCATTTCTTGAAAAGTGGCAGAGCGCCAAAGGCGGGAAAATCGGACCATGTACAGACAAATAGTTGAGAACCACAAAGTTATGAAGAAATCTTGCAAGATGAGAATTTTAGTTAGCGAGTGAGAGCTAACCAAGGAGGAGACGGATTCTCTGCCAGGGAATCAGACTTGGGAGCTGGCAGACCTTCCACCAAGGAAGAAGACATTGCACAACAAGCGGGTGTATCGGGTGAAGACTGCGCTTAGAAAAACTGCGTTTGGTGGCAGTAAGAGCTACAAGGTTGGACTTGTTGAAAAGGGCTTTCAGCAGAAGCAGGACATTGCTCATGTAATGAGAGTTGTAAGTAGATACATGAGTAACCCAGGAAAGAGCTTGGTGATACAATGCTACGTTTAGGGTGATACATCAACTGAGGGTGTTACTCGTGAGAAACTGAAGTTGTGCTCGACTTCAGCTGGTCTTCTGGCATAAAGACCAGGGCTTCGAGTTGCAGAGGTGGAAGATATCATATTTGAGGAAAAGTTCGGTACAACTAATAGATGATGCAGCTAGTAGGTGATGCATTCAATGTCTCAGTCTCCAAATTGGAGAATTGTTGGGTAATGTAGAAACCTGGTCCACCGAATTTAATTAGCTTCTTAATTAAATATCTCACCCACCGCTCACCTTCCACATCCCACCTACCGCTCTCATGGTTTCTATAAATAGTCTCTTTTGGTTTAAAGGAAATGCAAGTCAAGCTAAGCATAGTCAAACAAAGTCAAGCAAGGTCAAGCCAAGTCATCTTGAGAGTTAAGAGAAAGAGAGGAAAAGATAGAGAGAAGGGGAGAAGAAAATAAAGATTTTCTTGTAAAAGTCGAGATGTTCGACGGTGTAATTCCTCGAAGTAGTAAAATCCTCTGCAGCTCCGTTAACGTAGGCAATTTTGTTGAACCACGTAAATATGTGTCGCTCTGGTGTTTTTTCTGCATGCAATTTTTTCTAGTTCCATTTTTCGTTTTATTGACGTCGTTTTTTCACAACAGTGCCCCATAGAATACAGGGATAAGTTGCAATTTGAAAAGGTCCCATAGAATACAGGGATAAGTTGCAATTTGAAAAGTGATAAATAAGATAATATAATTTCTCCATCTTTCTTCATGATATCAGAGCCTTGTTGGAGCATTCCTGTTGGCGTCATTCGTTTTGGTTTCGTTCAAATCGTCTAGACAGCTAGACTTTAGTGTTGTCTGTTGCTGGATCACTAGACGTTGGGGTTGTTGATCTCCTTCATATGCGCGTGTGACCAAAGAGTCGAAGCCCTTGCTTCCACCTCCGATCGAACTATTTGCGGAAGATAGATTGCACCGTACAGAGATCCCTTTGATTCGCTCGTCTCACTCATATGCATGAGTCGCAGGCTACTTTCAAACAGAATCCTCCCTGCAGTTGTTGAAATCCCTTCAGCCAACCTGCAGGACCTCCTCTTCTAGATCTTATAGGCTCTGGAGCCTCTCTAACAACTCTACAGTAGTCAGAATCACTCCTCCATCGGCCTTCTATTGTTGTCCCTATGACAAACCTCATCAGTCGACACTCATTATAGCCTGAACTAGTACATAAAATTGGCTTCTAATTACCTTAATCCAAGTTTAAATTAAAAAACCAAGCAATAAAAATGCATTTTAATTGAAATAAATCAAAAACATCCATCCCAATTGTGAATTATGGGAGTTTCCTATTACAGTTTTATTCTCTTTTATTTTTTTCTTATTATCTTGAATGTCTTTCCTTTTATGTTGGTTTTGTTTCTTGGTAAGTTATGATAGGCTTAATTATGTTTGCCCTAGTGGTCCCCCATAAAATAAAGGAAAATGTTGTAATTTGAAAAGTGAGAAATAAGATAATATAACTTCTCCATCCTTCTTCATGATATCAGAGCCTCATTGGAGCATCCTATCGGGGTAATTCATAGTTAATGTAAGCCTCGTTTTTGGTTTCGTATAGGTCGTCCGGACCGCTAGACTTTGGTGTTGTCTGCTTCTGGATCACTAGAAGTTGGTGTTGTCTATCTCCTTCATATGCGCGCGTGACTGAGGAGTTGAAGCCCTTGCTTCCACCTCCGATCGAACTATTTGCCGTAGATAGGTCACAGCGTACAAAGACCCCTTCGCTTTGCTCGTCTCACTGGTATGCATGAGTCGCATGCTACTTTCAAATAAAATCATTTCTGTAGTTGTTGGAATCCCTTCGGCCAGCCTGCAAGCCTTCCTTTGCGTGATCCTACAGCCTCCTGGGCCTCTTTAACAACCCTGCAAGAGCCGAAATCCCTCCTCTACCGGCCTTCTATTGTTGTCCCTGTGACAAAACTCATCTGTCAGCGCTCCCCAACTCTTTTTTTATGCAGCCGCCATTCTCCATACACCCATCCCTCTGACGACTTGACCACCCCTTCCAGAGTATCACAGTAAGCAGTAGCCAACCAGGTCTTCCTTTATCCAGCCCTAAACATGTGTATGGTTTATGACAAAGTATGGAATGAAGATGTCAAGCTCTATTTTAGAGCTTAGTTCTAAATCAAGGACCAGGCATTCTATACAAGCATCCCCAAAACTCTCTACCTCTATCACAAACAATAAACTCAATAGTCATAACTTCCTTCAATGGTCCTAATTTATATTTATGTACATTTGTTGAAAAAGACGAGGAACCTCTCATGAGAGGGCATATTTCCTAAGCTCACTGATCCTAAACATTGCTCATGGAAGATCCATGATCATATGGTCATGTCTTAGTTCATAAATTTTATGACCATAGAAGTAGGATTTTTTTTTTGTTTTACAGGACAACACAAGAGATTTAAGAAGCAGCTCATGAGACTTATTAGAGTATCGAAAACACTGCTATTTGTTTAAGAGATTGAGACAACTTCATGAGCTCCGACAAAAAGAGTTAAGTGTTACTCAATACTTCAAAAAACTATCCAAGTACTGGTTACAGTTACATATGTACGATACAAATATATAAAAGTACCCTCAAGATATCCTGATGTATAAAATAATGGTGAAGAAGAAGAGGATGATCAAGTTCTTAATGGGTCTAAATAAGAACTTAAATTATTTTAGATGAAGAATCATAGAGATGAAGCCTCTCCTTACCATTAGGGAAGCCTTTGTTGAAGTCCGAAGAGAAGACAATAAAAAGAAGTTTATGATAGTAGGAAGCATGAGTTTATCTAGCACTCAGTTGTGTACACACACAATCCCCCCCATAATTCAAAGCTAAAAAAAATCATCTATTTTTGAGAACATTGCAAGAAACTCGGTCACACAAAGGAAAAGTGTTAGAAACTATATGGAAACCCTGCAGATTGGATCCTGGACAAGGGAGCAAGGACCAAAATAACAACATCCATGCTACTACCTTGTCTGAAGAGTTCTTTGACCCTATTCCCTTCACCAACGAAGGGCTGGAGTTTTTTAAGAAGCTTCTCACTAGCACAATTGAGAAGCCTACCAGTTTGATAATACACCGATGTATCGTATTCTCATCCTATCTTGATAACAATGAAATATTTCGATCTTGAACAATAGACTCAGGTGTTTCTGACACATGACTGGAGACATTCATGCTCTCGTCAACTACCAAGATATCAAAAATCCCAAATTTGTTAGGCTAGTCAATGGATCTCACTCCGAAGTTGTTGGGAAAGGAGCAAAAGTCTCCAAAGATATTTAACTTTCTCCTATGCTATATGTTCCCCAAATATATTGCAACTTACTTCCATAAAGAAAACATACTCATGACTTGAACTGTGTTACTAAATGCTATCCTAACTCTTGTGATATTTAGGTGGTGGACTCTAGAAAGGTGATGGATAGTGTTGAATTGCATCAAGGTCTATACTTACTCAAGGAGAGCTATTCTCCTAGTTTACAATTGTCTTCTCCAATATTCTCTTCTCATGTTTCTGAGTTTATTGTGTCTGAGTCTATTGAAAGTCAAATTTTATTATCACATCATCGTTTAGGTTATCCCAACTTTCATTATGATGCAAAATTGTAGCCACATCTCTTTATTAATAAATAATAAAAATTTTATCAATGTGAAATCTGTCAATTGGCTAAATATATAGTCGTCATGTATATCTTTCATCTCAGTGCAAACTCTCATATCCTTTCTTTATCATCCACGGTGATATTTAAGGACAATCAAAATTGAAAACCATCAATGGAGCCAAATGGTTTATCTCATTCATTGATGATCATATTAGGACCAGTCGAATATTCCTAATGAAGGAGAAATATAAAATTACACAAATATTTCGATCCAGTCATGACATTATTTACACTCAGTTCTAATGTAAAATTCATATTCTAAAAATTGATAATGCAAAAGAATACTTCAACTCGATCCTTGGCCATATATTGCAAAAAATTATATCAATCATGTGAATTCCTGTGTTGAGACTCCACAACAAAATGAGATAGCTGAAAGGAAGAATAAACATCTCCTTGAGATATCTAAGTCTATAATACTCTCACAATGTTCTAAAAATTTTCAGAGATGCGCTCAAAACTACCACATTAATAAATGTCAAGCAGGGTCCTTAGATTCAAAGCCCACCTACATATTTTGATAGAAATATACCCTCATGTTAGATCTTTCGCATCCAACCGTTCTCTAAAAATATTTTGTTCTTTTTTGTTCACATTCACCAACCAAACCGCATAAGTTTGACCCAAAATCCATCAAATGTATTTTCCGTGGTTATACTTCTAACAAAAAGTGATACAAATGTTACTCTCCCGTTAATAAAAAAATACTATAACTCCATGAATGTTACATTATTTGAAAAACATACTCTCCCGTTAATAAAAAAATCTCCCGTTAATAAAAAAATACTATAACTCCATGAATGTTACATTATTTGAAAAACAATCCTACTACCCCAAATATGAAAATCATGGTGAGAGTATGGGTGACGCGGAGCTTAAGGCCAGACTGAACCAGGCAGTGCTTCATCAAGGGCAGTCTCGGTCCAGCAAGAGTCTGAACCGTCCCTCCCACTCCTTTGTCCTCGCCCCGCCGTAAGTGGTTATACTTCTAACAAAAAGTGATACAAATGTTACTCTCCCTACTCTCCCGTTAATAAAAAAATTAATAAAAAAAATACTATAACTTCATAAATGTTACATTCTTTGAAAAACAATCCTACTATCCCAAATATGAAATTCATGCAGAGAGTATGGGTGACGCGGAGCTTAAGGCCTGACTGAACCGGGCAGTGCTTCATCAAGGGCAGCCCTGGCCTTGGTCCAGCAAGAGGCTGAACCGACCCTCCCTCCCTCCCACTCCTTTGTTGACATCACCTCTAAATCCTTCCAGAATTGCCACACTTGCCTACCATCAATTTAATATCTGTCAAACTCATCCTAGAGGGCCGTTTATTTGTGTGTTGTTTTGTTCTTATTTAGAGGAGACGCGATTGCATCTTTTGAATTTTAGTAATAATATTTCATTTCTATTGTGGTTTGGATTAAATTTGGTATCAGAGCTAGTGGAACCCTGATCCTATCATAATTTTTTCTAGCATATGCCTTAACCATCTACCAAAAGTTTTTCTTTTCTAATCCTTAACCACCCCTCCCAAACCCAAACCCTAATCATGTCACCACGGAGATATCTGGCGGATCTGACGGAAGCTATCAGAGATGAAATACAGAGGGAGATCCATCGCCTTCAACAGTGCCTCGTAGAAATTGATGATGGAACTTAGGGAAAG
>NW_018164464.1:395167-403617 GCF_001263595.1 Phalaenopsis equestris
GATAAGTCGTGACCATGATCTGGAGAGTCGAAGGGGAGATAGGGACAATCTGAATCCATTCTACAGAGAAGACATCAGGGACGAGGAATATAGGCCACGCCGCTTCAGAATTCAATATCGGAGAACTACGACAGATGAGTCCACATGTGATGGATACTGGGGACTTTGACATAAAAACAAATGTACAAAAGTTTAATGGAGGTATGGATCAAGATGATTTTATTGATTAGCTACAATCTGTTGAACAGATCTTCAAATATAAAGATGTGTCAGAAGAAAAGCAGGAAAAATTAGCAGACATCAAATTAAAAAAGAACACCTCTTTGTGGCGGGAGAACTTACAGAGACAAAGGAAAATAGAAGATAAAATAATATTAACAAGTGGGAAAAGATGAAGAAAAAAATGCAGAAGAAATACCTTTCACCTCATTACTGACAAAACTAATTTCTGAGACTCCACCGGCAACGAGACATTTCAGTGGAGAAATTCACAGCTCAGTTCGACCAGTTACAGATGAAATTTGAGTAAATCAAGCCGAAGGATCACACTATAGGTTGGTAACTGGGGGGGGGGGGCGCGAGCAGTGCAGTTACAGTAGTGTCGAAGGTTGGGGGATATTCAAACTCTAGCCTTGAAGGTGAAAAGGCAAGAGAAGCAGAGCAGGAAACATTCTTTATTCAGGCAGCAACCTACAATTAGGCAGTCCCGACAGCTACCGTGGCCAACAAAAGTACCTCGGGAGGAGCTAGCAAGACAAGACAAAATAATGAAGAGACGGATCAGAGTGGAAACAAGCTGGAGAAAGGTAACTCTTCCAGTAGAGTACCAGACAAGAGGTGTTTCAGGTGTCACGACTACGAACACATAGACTCTAGTTGTCCAACGAGCTGAGTTATCATATTCACAGATCAAGTCATCGTCAAGGTGGTGCAAGACGAGGATTTAGAAGATAGTCCAGAGGAAGAACTTTAGCTCCAAGGGACGACGGTGAATTGCTAGTCATACAAAGAGTTTTTCCGTCAAAGCTAGAGCAAGATGAATCTTGGTTGAGATAAAGTATATTTCTCACCAAGTGCACGGTAAAAGGCAAGGTTTACAACTTGATCATCGACAATAGGAGTTGCGAGTTTGTAGTGTCCATGCTGATGGTGATGAAATTAGGATTGGCCAAGCAAAAACGTCCTCGGTCCTATTCTCTTACCTGGTTGAAGAAGAAAAACGAGATACGCATGGATCAGTAGTGTTTGGTCAATTTTTTTATTGGAGATCAGATATAAGAGCAAGTATTATGCGATGTAATACTGATGGATGCATGTCACATTCTGTTGGGGAGGCCTTGGCAGTTCAACCGCAGAACTCAGCATGGCAACTTAAAAAAAACTTACTCTTTTAAGAAGGATGGAAAACACATAGTGTTGTTACCCATTAAGGATGTAGGAGGCGTAGAAGGAGTTAGTCCCAAGGGCCACCTTAATAGAGTTAATTCAGGATGCTCCAGTGCCGCTGGCATTAGTACTACTAGAGGGAACTGAGGAGAGTGACATACCGGCACCACTACAACCACTACTATAAGACTTCCAAGATGTGATGACCGAAATTCTTCCGAAGCCATTATCGTCACTGAGGGACATTAAACATATCATAAATCTTATACCAGGATCAGTATTGCCAAATCGGTCTGCCTAAAGATTAAAACCTGCGGAGTACGAGAGGTTGCAGCGAAACGTAAAGAATCTCATCGCGAGAGGGTTGGTCAGAGGAAGTGTCAATCCTTGTAGTCCCTGCCCTAATGGTATCCAATAAAGACGGTTCATGGAAGATGTGCTTACCATCAAGTATCGGTTTCTCATACTTCACCTGGACGATCTTTTGGATCCATTACACAGAGCCACCATCTTTTCCAAGTTCGACTTACGCAGTGGGTACCATCAGATACTGATTGAGGCCAGGAGACGAGTGGAAGGCCGCTTTCAATAAACAAGTTGCTCAATATGAGTGGATAGTGAAGCCCTTAGGCTTGTCAAATGAGCCAAATCTTTGATGAGGTTGATGAATCAGGTATTTTAGGTTCACATTGGAAAATTTGTGATGGTCTACTTTGAAGACGTTCTAGTATACAACCGATCAAAGAAAGAACACTTACAACACTCGAGGAAAGTGTTCGAGGTATTGCAAGCAGAGAATTTGTATGCCCATCTAAAAGAGTGTCACTTTATGGCGGACCAGGTATGCTTTTTGGGTTATATTGTGTTTAATGCAGACATTCAAATGGATTCTACAACCATTGTAAGTTGGATTGCATCGTATTCATTCACTGAGCTGAGGCAATTTCTAGGACTAGCGTCTTTACATGCAATTCATCAGGAGCTTCTGGCGGTTGGACCAGCAACAAGGCAGCATTGGGAGATGAGTTTGGGCAGCTGGAACAACGAGGACAGCAGGGGCAAAGGGCAACAGCTAGGCAGTGGCGGAAGGTGGTAAGGGCAATTGGAAGAGCTGTGGGTGACCAGAAATGCAAGGGGGAGGGCTGGAAAGCAGGTAGGTAGTCACGGAGTGTTTAGGGCAGCTGCAATGGTTGCGGCAGTGAGGGAGGCAAATTTCGGAAAGTGGCAGCTGAGGTGAACTGAAGGAAAACAGCAACGGCGGTTGTTCAGGGGCAGTTGCAGCAATGGAGGGTGACTAGAAGCGACGTGGCGAAGATGTGAAAAGGGATAGAAAAGATAATCACCATCTCGGGAGAGAAATATAGCTGGAGCACCATTAAAACCCTTAAATATAGCTCTCTAAATAAACTCATGCCAAAAAATTGACTTTTAAGACATCAGGAATACAAATATATAATAATAGAATAGCGAGGAGTGGCCCAAGAGGACCGGTCGACTCCACAACAACGGAAAATCTTGGACTGATTCTGTTTGGGTGCAAAAACTGAAGTGTGCATGGTCATAAGAGTCCCCCATAGTAGCAAGAGACACCCCAACACTCACGCTTCATGCACCATAGAGGGAGACACCTGCGTCACTCCCTCTCCAAAATCTGCTCTAAAAACCTTTCAAAAATCCAATTAAAAGCTCTCCAAAACCTCCCCTTCCACTTGGCTAAGAGGACAAGCGTTCCAGCCATCATATAGGGCTCTTTTCTTCTTTAGCCCATGCCCAAAAATCTGTTGGAAAGTGGGGTGGAAATGTCCAAATTTTATCTAAAATTAAGTTGGAGCATTGCAGCGTTGTCCTTGGGCGCCTAGGCGCCAACCAACCCAAGAGCAAGTTGTGGCATTGCCAAGGGGCACAGTGACACTTAAATTGGCCTAGGAGCATGTGTGTGCTCGCAAGTGGGTCCATGTGAGGGCGTAGATGAGTGCTGGTGCATGCGCGCTCATGCATGCTAGTGGTGCATGTGTGTAGGTTAGCAGCATTTGCATTGCACCAATGGCTCACATATACATGTGAATCAATCAAAAAAAGCTATAAGATAGAACTAAAATCTATCAAAAAAAGTATGAGCAATGCCCATGACAGCACATCATACCATAGTATATTAGAATAGTTAGCCAACTGAATCTGATATAGACAATTTTCAGGCATAAAAATAATAGTTTTAATTGCTGCCTCATATGATCGTACGTATGGTTCAGACTTCAAATTCATAAGAGCTAACATAGGTCTAGACACGACATTATGCAATTTTTACTACAATTATAAGCTTACAAAACTCCATGTGTTTGAAATAAGTTAGAGAAATAATAATTTTCATTAAATCAGATTCAACCCTAGGAGTAGCTATGATGAAATGCATAACCATTAAAGAATTATGAACTAGTGCATAATCTTGATCAAATTCGTGCACATTATCAAACTCATAAATTTCATTACCTTCCTCCACATTTATATGCCAGTTCTTACTATAGCCTTGATTAAAGATAGGAAAACTATCAAGGTAGATAATTTAGGGTTTAAGGTGTCCTGTTAAATTGAATTGGTTTATCATTGTGATCAGAAATTACTTCAAGTTAACATGAATGTACTTGAATAGTTTCCAATATGTAAAGTTACGCTTTTACTATGTCACAGTTATCATAGAATTGACTTTTTTTGTTCAACAAATCAATTAATTGATTTTGCAAATTTGTTAAAATAACATATCTCACAATATACTAACTTAGTAGTTAGCCCCACTTCTAATAAACATGAAACAAACTAAAACTTTGATGTCAATTGATGTAGGACTTAGGATTTTCTAAAGGATTTACAAAAAGCCATCAATTAACTCAATGAGTACCTTCACATGTGAACATGCAATGCTAGAGTTCACAACCAACTGAAAATAAAATAATTGATATATTCAACAGGAGAATAGAAACATATAAAATTAGCGAGCAAAATAACTTGATGTCTACAATTTGGACCCCCAACATTTTATTTTTTTTTTATCAAAATCAAAAGCACTAAATAAGTTAAAATCAAATTATATATACATAAGAATAAAACAATGAAAGAATGCATCAAAGTGTAACTACGCCTAACGCCTAACGCCAGTGCAAGGAAATAAATACTCACAAAATTAAGTTGTTGCTCGTATACCACACCCAAGGAAATCATACATCCAACTTACACTCAGAAGAATGAAACTGAGAAGAGACCTTATGACTGTTATTTAATCATATGTTTGAATAGCCCAAAAAGCAAAAATAAGTTTTAAAATCAATTTCCATTAAGGAAATTTTTCCTGCACAAGCAATGCATCTATATTTTAATGTATAAAAGTGAAAGAACTTAGATATTCATGAATGAGAATCATTGGCTTCAGATTCCAGTTTGCTTCCGCATTAAGAAAGCATCTCATGCAACCCATCCTACACACCTTCAACCCTTGTTCTCCCTACATCTTTTAAAAATGTTTTGCAAGGAGACAAATTGATTTACGTTGGACAAGTCATTCCATATAACATAATTCTATGGTGATTATCCAAAAAAAACATCTCAAGAAATTTCTTTCCAAATAGCTTGAAGTAAGAAATCCATTAAAAAAAAACCCTACGTGGAGTTTTGAAAGGAGGTTTGGGAACTTAAAGCATTTTTATTGTTCTATTAGCAGAATTCTATAACCAAACAAATTGAGTGAAGACTTTATAATCTAGATATGTAAGGAATTCCACAATTATAGATTCAAATGAAACTTAATTGAATTTAAGTGAGACTGCTGGATGATAATTTGCCTTTAGATGTAAGAGTATAGTGGGAAAAACTTATTTTCTTTTATGTACAGGTTATATTGTATATATGAGATTTACTATTTAATTTAGCTGATTTGATATTGGGGAAAGTTATATTAAGATTACAATGATGGTTTCTTTAAAGAGGCCATGAAGTAATTAAATCTATATGCTTCAAAAAGAATATGAAGTTAGTTATGATTAATGATATGTTATGCATGTTGAAGCAAGCGAAGTTAGGTTTTAAAGAGATTTATATATTTTAAATAAAAGGTCAAGCAAGTTAGCCAATATGAATGCCTTGCATACTGATGCAATTATGAATAAGGTATTACGCTAAGGGAAGCAACATTTAAAAATTAATTACCTAAGGTAGGGAACAACATTTCTACTTAAGAGTAATATTTCTTTCCTTCTACACCAATCGCATTTAATTAATATCGTTATGATCCCTGTTCGTTTATTTATATAGATAGTTACTAGGCCATAACTGCAAATAGTTTACACTGGTTTGTCTGCTTCAATGCAAAATGATCTTCAGAAAAAAATCAATGAAATATATGCATCCACTTTATGCTACAGCTATTTTTAATGTATTTCGCAATGTTTCCTCATAAGAAGATAGTGTTCACTAAAAAACATGCAAATAAAATGACATATTTATGGGTATTTGTATGTGCATGTTGAAAGATAAAGTTTACCCCCTAATGATACAAGCTGGGGATGCTAATATAACAGCACATTTATAATAATGACTTTTACCTTCTGCCTTAAAAAATAGTAAAAGTATGATCTAAACCCTGCTATATCAATAGGGGATGTATCGGCTTAGTTGGTTTGATGCTTTTACAACTCAGACAAGCGAGGTAGTTTTATAATGGTACTCCTGAGGTGGATGTATTAGTATATAGTTAAATATAAGCTAAAATGCAATTAATAGTCAGAAGAATTTTATGGTCCTAGAATTGTAAATAACCTTAATTGCTAAGAAATGTTTATCTTCGTTGTTAATATTCACATGATAAACATATTTTATGATTTTCTTATGGTTTAAAATAATAACTAGTATAAATGTTATTTTTTTATTAAATTAGAACTATGATATATCCACTGAATAATATTTATAACTCACACCCATCATCTAATAAATATTCTAGGAAGGGGATTCCGTTCAAATGAGTGAGAGGAGAATTTGTGTATTGTCGAAATCGAGAAACAAGTAATAGATATTTAAAATTTCGAAAAGTTGAAATACTATAGAAGATTTATTGTTAATTTTGGAATAGCACGAACTTATTAATTTAGTGGCTCTTGTAATCTATTGGAAATTATTACCGTAAGAAAATTAATGAATAATAGTTCTATATTTGTTTAATGTTAATAAATGTATTTAAGAACTTCTTCCGACCATCAATTTCCAGTTTAATATTTTAAGCTACCGAGCCAAATAATGAAAGTAGAATAATTTCTCACCATGGAAGCAATAGTAACCAATCTGAATGCAAACAGTTTTTCGCATTAATAATTTTTTTTGTTGAGTATGTGCTTCACCTTTTATGTAATATGCTAAGGCAATGGGTAGTTGCAAGAAAAAAATGAATGAAAAAGAAAATTTCCTTGACATTCCAATATTTCATAAAAAGATAAATATTGTAGACACCAATACAAGTAGTATTTTTCCTGTAGCTACAAGTAAGGCTGACAAAAAGGAGGTTCAAAATATGTCAGCAAGGGAGAAAGTTTGCATGAAGAACAGAAAACGTGATAGCTCATTAGATCAAATAATTCTTTGAAGTATCTTAATGCATTTCCATATGGTAATTTAAAAAAAGGGAAAAATTCATGATAAAAAGCTCGAGAAAAGAACCAGTTTTCACTTTACCACATAATCAACAGCAAACTAAACTTTGCACAGACTGCAATTCACAAGTCGCTTGCAATTGGTTTAACAAAACTCAAGAGAAAAAAATCTCTTGCATGCAATTAAATATTTATGCCCATCGGAAAAGCTTACCGGTGTAATCACCATGCTGTAGCGCGACCAGATAATTCCAGTACAAGTAACGGCTTCATAAAATGTAAAAAAGATGCATCAGCATATATTTGAAGGCAGATTTCAAAAGTGGAGAATGGGAAGCACATACCAATCTGCTGAGGATACGAGATTTTTTCAGGTGGCTTGGAGAAATCTGCAATATTCGCAATGCTGATACCCCATTTAAAAGTTGGAGCCCAGAAATGAACTGAAGATAAGTTTACGTTAATATTGTGGAAGTAGAGATGAAATCTTTCAACAAACTTATATCAATATGTAAGGCAATGAGAGAAAATTTTGACCCATTAAAAATTTTCAAAGCTAGAAGAAAGAGTTCCTTTTCAAAATAGGTGGCTGTCTCCTTTTTTTTTTTTTAATATATGCATATTAAAGGACTAGTAAAAAACATGTCATCAATTAATTTGATATTAGTGCAAGGCATTATGAAATTTAAAATTGAAAGAGGTTAAATTCACTAAGAGAAAAGTTTAACAAAGAAAAGACGCTTTGAACATCATCTATACACTATATATGAAAGGGCAAAGAATATACCATCTAATTTGAAAGAATAACAAACATACATACATAAATACAACCATTCATGCGCGCGCGCGCGCACACACACACACACACATATACATACATACATAAATACAACCATTCATGCACACACACACACACACACACACATATATACGGAGAGAGAGAGAGAGAGATCCATTTCAAAATGGGTTACTCTCAATTTTTTTAATTCTTTTAGTACGTATTATCAATTTAAAAATTAAAGCTATGAAAAGCGTCAAAGCACATCTATTTATTATCTACATGAATATGGTCTATACACCATGCATTATTTTAGATATCACATTTCTCAAACAAAATGAAATATTAATTTAAAGGAAACAAACTCGTGTAATTATTAAAATGCTTAAGGACTCGTTTGGACGAGTGAATTTCTGGTGTACTGTAATTCATTGGCAGGAATTTGCATATTTTATTTGTTTGATATGAGGAATTACAAATACAATGTAAAATATGAATGAATTTAAAGTTTACACTGTAGTTTATATTTGTTGAATTCATAATTCGACAGATTTGACCGAATTTAAATTACATCGTTTATTAAAATATAAAATAGTATCGGCAAGCCACCGCCGTCGTCGCTGCCGTCGTCGCCGCCTCCGCCCGCCGGCCGACCATTG
>NW_018164464.1:403691-424806 GCF_001263595.1 Phalaenopsis equestris
CGGTCGTCACCCGCCGGCTGTCCATCGTCTGCTGTCAGCCGCCGGCCATCCTCTTGTCGTCCACCAACCCATCGTCGCTAGAAGCCTGCAGACCCCCCTTTCTCGCTGCCACTAGACAAAAAAATATATCTTGAAATACATTGTTTTCAGTCTACTTCAATCCAAATAAAAAAATAAAGTCCTACGTTTATTTCACAGTGAACAAAATAACTAAAGTATTTCAAATACATGGTAATGATAGTGCTCTGTAAAACTTTTACATTGCATTTCATTTTTAACAAACCAAATAGCCCCTGAAGTAATTATAAATGCATAATTGACAAAAATAAACTATATCATTTATAAACAACATAAGAAGTGAAGCACTCACATTGTTTGTTAAATTTTTAATTATTATAGTGGGAAGGAGATTGCACATCTATTTAAATTATTAAGCCTTAAAAAAAGTTGAAGTCTCAATCTATCTAATATGTCCAAGTCCCTAATTCAATTAATATACAAAATGCTCTTTTCATTAATCAATTGTCTCCTTAAATAATATAAAGAATCAAATAAAAAAGAACATCCATGTGTTATCATTGAGCACCATTAAATTGAAAGAAAAATTTGTTATGGTAAATATAATTATAAACAAAGTGATTGTAATTTTACTAAATATATGTAAAGACATGATAAATATAACTAGTGCATGTGCTCCTCAAGCTAGATAAAAAGATAGTTACAAATGTCAATTAGGGAAAAATATAGATAGATCATTTGCAAAGCATGTATAAATATAGAGGACATTTATTGGTTATGATTTAATTAGACATGTAAGCACTAGTCGAATGGGCTATGAATATGCACGGTGGAAAGAAATTAGAGATAAAAATGTGTTGGGGAAAGCTATACTTGATTTCACGATAGTTTATGATCTTGTAATAGAAAAAGAAAAACATATAATCAAAGATGAAAAAGAATAATTCTTCTTACTTTCAAAATCGAAAGCACAAGTAATTAAAAATTATTTTCAAGTCAGAATGAAAGAAAAAGCTTTGAAAAGATTATAAGATTATGCCTACCAAAGTTTAACACCACAAAATAGAATAAATATTATAAATATTAATCTTACAAAAAAAAATGCAATTTAATAAAATTAACGTCAAAGTATTAGGAAAGAAAAGGGTAAGACCAAAGGTAGCATGAATTAAAGTTAAACCAAAAGGCATACAAAGAAGTTTAAAACCACACAAAATACTCAATAGAAACAAGTGGTGAATAGGAATCACTGAGCTAAACAATTATGATAACCAATAGTAAAGAATGCTGTGAAAAAAAAACGACAATCATAAGATAAGATGGAAGATACTGAAAGAATAGAAGTTGTTAATCTTTCAAGCTTGGTTGTTTAAGAAAAAAATTTGCAATCTATGTGGAGAGGAAGTCTGACAAGATTTATGTGAAGCTTGGTAAATAGAAGAAGACTTGAAGAATTTGGGGATATGGTCGTATTTGTCTCGGAATTAGGAATTATTAAGGAGATTAGGGCAAAGAGTTAGGGTAAGAGGGAGAAAGCATGCAGAGCTTTGGGTTTAGGATTAGAATTAATTAGGTACTAGAAGATGAAAGATCAAATGAAAGAGGTGTTCGAATTTAACACATCTGAAAAAAAGCATCACTTTAACATGAGTTATCACTTTTGGCCGAAAACCAACAAATATGGAGGATGTTGAGGGTCAAGTTAGGTGAAGCTTAGGCTTTAGTAAATCTTTATAAATATGGGCTAGAATTGACAGGAGTGCGAGGCTTCTCATGGGTTCAGGATTTCTGTGGAACAGTGGAAATTTGAGTTCCCACGATTGCGGGATAGTGATTTCCCCCCAAATACCTCCTGTTTGCAATTTCAGCCAGATATTTTTCTGTATGCACCAAAACTGTCTGCAAGAATCTCAAAACAATCAAACAGCCAAAGATGGTGGCCGGATAATTGAAGCGTCGGGCTAAAAGAGCATAACCTGAATCAGCCATTTGACATCCGACTGCTCAATCGAGTTGACCGACATACAATGTCGGTGAATCTAATGACAAACCATGCATACAGTCCCAACTACTTAGACTTCTTGCAAAGACATCCGACAACAATTAGTCGACCGACTTTACCTCGGCAGGAGCGATCGCCACGCGACCGGTCGCCTCGGTCGACTGAACTAGAATATGTCGATTAACTGATAGCAGTCATATTCCATTCAAATTGTAATGCAAAATTAGTATTAAATCAGCACATTATTTGCATAAAGAGTAGTTTTCATAACCATTCCCTCCTTTTTATAATTGTACAAATAGGTTCGTATATATATGGAGCAAGAAGATGAATAAAGGGGATTTTATTCCCCGACTTCTCTACTCAGAATTATCTAACTGCTCAAGTCTCTCTTCCCCCCCTTTCACTTGGCTCTACCTCTCATGGTGTGCATTTCCGAAAGATAATTTAGGATTCAACATCATAAAAGTTGGTGCAGTGAGCGTGAACATGCCCCAGACGAGAAGTGGAGCAAATTACGAAAGAGAAACCCCACAGAGAGGCATAGCATCCATGGAATTTAATAGAAAGACGGTGCATCGAGACATTCAGAAAGAGGTCCAGGCACTACGCATGCGGATGATGGACCAATTTGAAGCCCTGCCAGCGGTGATGACTCGGAGGGGCGATCAACCTCCGCTTTTGGAAGGAAAATCTCAGGGAACTCGCTCCCAAAGAGTTCTTCGCGATAATTCGCCCGCGCCCAATGATCAAGCTAACGATCGACCAACCGAAGGGCAGGGAGACTCCCAACTCGCGGATAGTGTGGCGATCATTAGGCACCGGGCGAATCAGGGAGCACCCATCCGGCCGACTGCAGGCAGCGCTTTCTACCGGTGAATCCTACATACCATACCCCCAGCGAAGCTAAGGATTCCTTATTTGGATCCTTACAAGTGGAGGAGTAACCCGGTCGACCATTTAGCTTCTTTCGAGTTATCGGTTGGGAGTCCTGCAAATCAATGACGCTATGAAGTATAGAATTTTCCTGACCATGCTAAAGGAGGTCGCACTCAGGTGATTCAATAGCTTGCCAAATGGAATCATCTTAACCTTCTACAAATTCATAAGGCTCTTTTTGGTGGACTTCGCCGACGAGAAGAAACCAAGGAAAGATACTAAGACTCTTCCCCAGATCAAGCAGAGAGAGAATGAGAGCTTGTGGGCTTACATTAAGGAAATATTGGAAGTGAAAAACCTAGAGCTTCTCATAGCCCGTACCGAATCTAAAGCAAATGATTCAGGTACGACCTGAAATTACTCAAACCAAGATCATTAGCGAGGTCTTGGAACTAGCCAACGACTATATCACCACCGAAGAGGACCTTATGGTTATCATCAAAGTACTAAACGGTTTCAAATAATAAATCTTACAGAAATTAAAATAAATATGGAAGTTGCAAAAATTGTTTAAAAAAAAAAACCATTTGCAATGCATGTTTTAGGAATGTTCCGCTACAAAGTTAATAAGTCACCAAAAGATAAAATATAATTTGTTTAATACTATAAAGGAACAAACAACATGATAACATGAAAATAGTAGAAAACAAATTATCAACACAAAACAAATTGGGACAAAGGAGCAAAACTTGCTCATATACTAAAATGATGATGGGACATGACACAATGCAACGATAGAAATACAAGAGAGATGAAAAGAATATTGACAAAAGAAATCTAAACCTAGCATAAATCAGGCCAAGCATAGGGCAAAGACAGAGAAAGGTAGAGACGACAACTCAATAAAAATGTTTAAATGCATATAATAATATTTTAAATATTTAGAACTTTTTATATCTAAAATATAAATGCTAAATTACTTATTTTTTTCCATAAAATATTAACAGGGACAAATAGGAAGTGCACATTTTTAAGTGTGCATGTATTTGTTTAATTCTAACCTCATTAAATTTTATTCGATAAATTCTATACAGCTCATTGCAAAAAAAAATACTCAAAATCAGGTAAATTATTTTTATCTATACTTCTTCCACAAGAAAAAAAGCAAAACTAAAAGTAATATTTTTTCATCTGTAGTCTGTAAGTGGTCAAAGAGTTCTGTCAAATTAAGGGTATGCTAAGAATCACTATTATATTTGTATTTTTTATTAGTTATCTAGATGCTTAAAAGTATATTTAAAAATAAGGTACTTGGTGTACATTATTTATATATACTAATTTGATTGATGAGACCATTGCTAAAATTATTAAAAATTTATAACAATGAAGCAAATGTTTAGAAGATAAGTGACTTTGGGTCAGTATAAGTATATGATATGTTATTTTAGTGGGCCCGATATTAATAATTATCAATAAATATAGATAAAAGATCTAAATAATACCTAGGTATGATAGTTTTAAGTATTTCAGATCTATTATGTCGAAGAAGAGGGCAGGTCGTGTTAAAAACATTTATAATAAATCATAATTCTAAACAAGTGAAAGTGTCATTTTACTAAAGAAAAGGAATATTTTTCATAAGAACATAACATTTAGAGTTCGGCCTATTTGTTTAAAATGAACATAAAGAGGTGCATTAGCAGTCTATATGATAAGAGAATCTAATTAGAATTGTAAGGCTATATTGCAATGTGTTGGTTGATAAAGTATTATTCATTAGGAGCCAAAATGAGTGAGGAAGAAATAGAAAAGATAAGATGTAGGTGAGGTAAAACATAGAGTAAAATTAATTGTACTAGGGACTACATAAATAGCACCTATTGAGCACAAAGTCAAGGAAATCAACTAAAGTGATTTGAGCATGCAACAACGCAAAAAAGATGCAACAACGCATCAAAAACACCCATAATCATATATGAGGTAAAGCACAAAAAAGATGCCTCATAGAGATTTATGATATCATATAGAATCAAAAATTAAAAGGCCGGATCCAAACAGGGATTATCATATAAAAAATATAAATATAACTTTTGTAGATACATATATTTTTAAAAATAACATATATTAACCAAAAAATCATATGACAATAACAATGGCACTCAACAAGAAATGCTAGAGAGAAAATTGCAATGAATTATAAATCACTCAGTATTTATTTGGATTTACATCTAGTTTGAAGCCCAGTGAAGAAAAATAAGTAATGATATATTTCATTCTTATTCCTAACCCTTCTAGCAAAAACAAAATAAAATCTTTTATCTATCAGGGAATCAACATTTTGAATGCTCCAATAGAATCAAAAACCTGTGGTGACAAATAATAGTCTTTTTTTTTTTTGCGAATGAGATGAAACTGAGGCATTTCAAGAACTAACAGAATGTTCTCGGTAATAATATCAGTAGGGATAGATATTTTAGTCATAATCTAAAGGAAAACTAATCTTGGCTCTAGAATCTAGGAATAGACCTAAACAGCTAAGGGAGGATCTTCCACTAATAGCGCAGGAGAATTATTATAAGCATCAAGTGGAAAGTCCTATAACTGAAATTTAAGATATCTCAACTAATGATGAAGCTTCAGAAAATTTATGCCCAACATACAATAAGAGAAGCAGCTATTTTTTTTTGGCAATATCCAGACAAGAAAAACCTAATCAACATCTCCATATGAGAAAATTTTGTGATATCAAATTCCACTATCCCTTTTACCAATGTTCGGTAAAGCGAGCAATCACTATACCATCTACAAAGGTTTTCCAAAAATAGAAACAAAAAAATGGAAGACTAGTCGAAATAGTGAATAAAATCGTAGAAAAAAATCTAAAAAACAGTGAATAGAGGTTCTCTATAGTAATCAAAAGATGGGGCATTTTGATATATCCACCTAAAGGAAAATAATATAATATGAATGTTGTGAGAAAAATCAAATATAATTTTCTTTTAAAGAAAGTATTATGTGGACATGTCAAGGGTCCATAAATCCAACAGAATAATCACCTAATACTTGTAAATAAGACAAATACATACAAATTACCTCTAAGCTATGACGGTTCATTAATAATTTGCCAATAAATGAAAAGCAAGCGGCCTAACAAGAACAAAAATCACTTTATTGGAAAAATGGAAGGCAAACTTTCTTGGAAAAGAGAAGGCTACTTCCTTTGTTAAATCATTTAATTTTGATGAAAAAAAATTGGAGCATTATTAAGTGAAGTAAAACGCATGTGACATTGAACCCCAAACAACATTCGGTTGAGATAGAGGAGGCTGAACCATTGGCGTGAAAAAAATAAGAAAAGCCTTAGAAACAAAGTGGTCAATTGAGGAGTTGGTGATCTCATTGAGAGTTAAACAAGGCTCTAGGAGAAATCATCTTACAAAAAGGCGGAATCCAAAAAAAAATAATAAAACAAAAAAAAAAAAATCACCTAACAGTTTTCAACAAACTGAAAAGAGAACAAGAATGGCTACAAACATGAGAGGCAAAAATTCTACCACCAAAGTGAGTGAAGAGGATTGAACGATGATGTTGCAATAGGTGCCAGAGGGACCAAGAGCAAACGTGACACCAACATCATAAGGTAGCATCACCATCAAAGATTACCCATGGACCCGAAAATAAAATGAAAGCCCTCCAACAACGAACCCAGAAAAAGCTACATCAATGGCCAAAAGGATCAATGAAGGTCATAGAAAGATTCATGTGTCCTGGGCCTAACAAGCCTACTCTAGCGAGAACTCAATATAACACCCTACAAAAAAGCAGTTGTGAGCACAACAAGACATGACACACACAAAGTGTGTAAGTGTTGTATAACACCATAGATTAATGAAAAGAAGAATGGTGTCCTCTTGGTTGTGAGTTTGCATCTCATTCAAATATTGTTTTAGCTATCATATTACTGTTACAAATTCAAGAAATAACAACAAACACAAAAAATGTGAAAAGAAAAATAAACATCAGCAGAATACTACATGATGAATTAAAACAAATGGCAAAAACCTTACAAATAAAAACCTTGGACTAATAGAAAAATTGGTTGAAGTGGTATCAACCACATCAGCATGTAGATCTTTTATGCTTAATGTAATTAAAAAACATATTGCACTAAGCACATAAATTGTTTTGATCGAATTAAGATGAAACAAGTAAGCCAAAATGGAACAAAAGTTTTGAACATTGAAAAACTTCTTGATGTAGCTATTGGAATATCAAGATCATGAAGGCATACTCTTTGTGATTACATATGATGGAAGTGGGAAGGCTTTTTTTCTTTTTTTTCTTTTTTTTGCACTAAATAATAATTTTATAACCAATTAGTAGAATGAATACAATAAAGGGAACAATGTCAAAAATTCTATGTGAAAAGTAAAAGTCTCAAAATACAATTCAAGATACAATGATAGCGTCCTCCAATTGAAACTAAGAATTACATATATCCTTATTTACAGCTCCTTGCTCGAAGCTTGGTGGATATTGGGGAATGAAAATAACATTTTTCTTGTTTCTACCCCACCTGCCATATAGAGTTTAAAATCTCCAATCCACATAAATATTGATCTTAAAATAAACCATCAAAATCATAAGGTTGTTCAATAATATGGCCATGAACATCTTCAATAATAGGAGGAAGATGATGAGCTAGTCTATTAAGAAGGACGAGTTGATTATTCATGCATGTAGATGTGGAGCTAACCATATCCTGAGACAAATAGCAAGGGCAAAGAGGGTTTGGAATGAAATAGGGATGGATAATTTATGGGAATAAATAAAGTGTTCAAGAGCTAGCTTGAAGGGATAAAGCAGGCTTGGATATGACTTGTAGAAGATTAGGCCAACAATTGAGAGGGCTGTAATAGGTATAAGGATTTTAGAAGAGATATGTTGGAATTGACTTCAATGTTGCTTGGAACGGTGAAAGCCGAGAGGGCTTACGGATGAAGGGGAAAGGATAGGGTGGATGTCCTTGGGAGGTTGTGAGATGATTTTAAGAATATAAATGAATTTTAGGAGGTGAAAAGGGTTCAAGATGAATGTGTAGAACCAAAATAAGGAGAGGAGGATGAAATAAAAGCACGAAAAAATGAAATATTTAACTCAACAAAGCTCATGAGTTTGGATCAGGCCTAAAGCCACCAATATTGTAGATTAGCCACCATGCCACTCCACACAAATCCACAATAAGCAACTGTAGTTAATTCATTTAAAAAATGATCAAAAGTAAGTATAACATTCGGTTATGTATAAAAAAAAGGGAAATACATCAATTCCTTCATAATGGTTTCTAGCAAGGATTATAGTGGTCCCAATAGCAATTAAATATTTAGATCAAAATCAGTGACCAAACAGTCAAATTTTATAAAGGGTTTTAAGTTGCTTTCCCTTTTATTTTTTACTTTGCTTTAATATGAGATTTTAAGGCCTTGTATAGAAGGTGGGATGGACTTAAAATTAAAGCACATGTTGAATTTTCCCAATGAAAGGGTCAGCTACAACATGATTTATCATCTTTGCTTTGAAATTATAAGTAATCATGATAACATTGATTTAAAATTTTGATGCAGAGCTATGATGATGATGATGAACACAGGTTGTAATGCATTGCTACTTTTCCAAATTTTTGGTTAACCTTTCTAAATAAAAGGAATAGTTCGAAAGAACATGCTCTCTACTTAACCTTCAATCTCCCAAACTCAAGCAAATAGACATAACATAGAAAAAATAAAATTTACAAATTGACTGAAATGTAGCAAGTTATGATAAACATATTTTGATCCGCATAATACATTCATTGAGGAGGTTAAATAAAAAATAAAAAATAGAAAAAAAAAAATTTTTTTTTTTTTTGTCGTACTTCTTTCAGTGATTAGCACATGCAGCTAGAAAAGAGAGTTTAGTCGTGGTGTTCCTGTTCAATGTTGTTGATCTTGTGTTCCTACACATATTCATCATAAACTTTTCATATTTTCAAAATATGAAAGTAAAGCCATTGATTCTTCAAAGCTCAATTCTGGAAAAGGGGGTTAACTAAGAAAGTAAAACCATTGGTTCTTCAAAACTCCACAAGTAACTTCTAACTTTCTTGATAATTGAAAGCAACTCTCTGTTGCGTTAAAAAAAAATGTTAAAAAACGGAACTTGTCAAAGTTGAGTCGCTGAAATGACAAGCCACTTAACAGGGCAACCTTCTGCCTTGTTGCAAGCCTAAAGCTTGCAAATTAGATCACATAAACATCTCCGTCAAGTTAATCCCAGCTAGTGCAGTGCATCTCATCTGGTTTCCTAAACTGATAAAGGGAACTAGACTAGAATGAAAGACGAGTGAGTATCTCTAAATAAGGTTAATGACGATAATGAAAGCTTACTAGTTTTGGGGCCAGCTGGATGGTTCCAAAGAGCTTGAAGCTTTGATGCTGCCATAGAAACACTTTATGACTCCGTCAATTTGCCAATCCCACGTCTCTGCCTTAGAGTAAAAACAAAGCATCGAAATCTAACAAACCATTAAACTCCGAAAAGAAAATAACATCGTTGCATCAGTATTAATACTTAAGGAAAGCTACTAAAGGATAGCTTGGTCAACCATTGATACTAGCTCAATACTTGTCACTCGAACCCGTAACAATTGATTCTAACCAGTTTGCAGATCCCAGGCTTTCAATTTCCAACATAGAAATTATTTAAGGGAAAGATGTTGAGATAATAAGCTATTTTTTACAGCGGGAATTGAGCCACAGAATCTAAAATCCCCTCTATCCTCCGTTTTGCCTTAAAACCTGGATTAATTAAACCCTAGCATTGGCCGGATTTAACATAAATTCGCAGTTGCACGAATACCTTTTCTTCTTCACAGGGAGCTGCTCGCGTCGACACCTTCTGAAGCGATCAACAGTCGCGACTTCCTTGCTTCCTTGCCATAAAAAAAAAGTTCGGATTTTGGGGGAGAAAGAAGATTACGGATTTTAATTTTAATAATAAATATATATATAGGGAGAAGCCCAAATACGAATTTCCAATGCCTTAGGCCCCTAAAGAGAAAATTATTACATCAAAACTTCACATGCAAAGCTACTTGCGGAGTTTAATCTCGTGCAGACACGTGGAAGGTCGGCTCACATACATAAAAAATGAAAAATAAATAAATAAAGTGCGACCCGGCACGAACGATGCGTTACAAAGCATAAGCAAATATTTTTGCGTTATTTATTCTTGTCATCTTGTTATAGGAATATTTTCTCATGTTATTATGAACAACGCATCAATAACACATTAAATAGTACATGAATAACTAAAAATATATTCAGAATAACGCGAGTGAATATTCCTATAACAGGAAATATTCCTAAACCATCAATAACGCATTAAATAATTATAAGTTATTAATAAATATAAATTATGACATCTAAATAAATTATTTTTGTTATATAACACACTAATAACAAACTAATAATATGTAATAACACAATTATACACTCTCTATCTCACGGTATAACACGTGAGTAATATTCTCTGCGAATTATACCGCAGGTTATAAGGCCGCCCCACGAGTTATGCAGCCGCCCTATAACACTCCTCCAGTCTGCGGTATAACACGTATGGAATATTCCCAACGTGTTATACCGCTGGCTAGGGAGTGTATAATTGTGTTATTATGTGTTATTATATGTTATTGTGTGGGGGAGAATATTTAGAATAACGCAAAAAATAACACATAACGCAAAAAATATTTAGAATAACGCAATATTCTTATACCCCCTAATAACACATAACGCAAAAAATATTTAGAATAACGCGGAAGAATATTTTTATACATTTGAATATTTCTATAACGCATCGGTTGGGCCAGTTCGGGCATTTTCATTATTTTTTTCATTTTTTATGTAGGTAGGGCGGCCTTCCACGTGTCAGTGTGAGTCTGGACTCTGCTAACAGCTCTGCATGTGAAGTCCTGGTATAATATTTATTCTATGATGAGAGTCTACGTCATGTGCCTAAATATTCGAGAACCCAGCGCCACTGGGGATTGAACTCATGACCTGAGGGGACTTACAGTGAACCCCGCCAATCAACAGGCCACGACTTGTGGTATATATATATGTATATATATATGTATATATATATGTATATATATATACATATATATATATATATATATGCACATATATATGCCCCTCTTACAGATTATCATCATCATGCATGAAAATAATCTTTTGAACAAAAAAAATATTCAAATTATGCTACAAATCATCCGGAAGTTTCAACACAGTCAAACAGACCGGCTAGATGAGATTGACAACTCTGTGGGTCATCCGATCGGAGTGGTTTATATATTATTATTAATTGCTACAAGGACTTTATAAATAGTCTCACATCTCTCAAACGAGAAGGAGTTGATGTCCAACATCACATCGTTGTCGACCGCTATCAACCAGTAGTTTTCGATCGCTGTCGAATGTTGCCGACCATCACCATTGGCAGTCACCGCTTACTTCTTCTGTCAAGTTTATCCACGCAATCATCAAGTTTTTTTTTTTTTGGGTTTTCCAAGTTTTTTTTTTTTGTGTCTGCTGATTGTTTTTTATTTTGGGTTTTCCAAAGTTTTTTTTTTTTTGTGTCTGCTGATTGTTTTTTATTTTATTTTATTTGAGTGTGTATTGAATCTTCGTACAGCGCTAAAATAATAATCTATTACTCTATCAGAACGAATCTTCTAGCACTCATCAACACACACACACATACATAAATACACACCCGCGCAAATGGAGAGTGCAAATTTCTAAAGCTAAATTAATTTTGTATTGAAATTAATTTAATCAAAAAAATTAATCTAAATAAAATTGTACCTATCTGGCACAATTTTTGGGTTTATATGGTTACAAAGGAATCGAGTGACAAACTACTCTTACTGTGATAAAAGCCCATTCCTATTTGTTTGTAAGTAATCGAATTAATTCCTTTTCATAAATATTTTGTACTTAAATAAGGAAATATGCCCAAGTCATTGTTCGATTCATTTATAAATAAGCTTCTGAACGATTAAAGCTCAATTAAATACTCGTGAATAAGCTCGATTAAAGCTCATTTAAAACTCACTAATAGACTCATTTAATGCTCATGAAAAAACTCGATCAAAACTTGATTTAAAAATATATTTATATTAATTTAAATTAAACTAGTAATTAATATTTTCATAAAATAATATTATTTTTTAAAAATAAATTTTAAACATTTATTCTGATTATATTATTTAATTCATTTTTTACTTACAATTTTTTTAAAGCTTAAAAGATAACTATATTAAAATTAGATCTTAAATTATATAATTGTTGATATCCATTTTTTATGTAATACATGCGGAACATCCTTTCTGAGTGATACGGAACCGTATTAGGATCATACATGGCATACCGTGACTCAAAGAACCCATGGGACATTTAACTGAATGCTTCAGGCATGGTAGGGTCTTGCACCGCCACAATCATGCCCTGAAGCGATCATTGACAGGTTGGCATCACATGCGGTGTCCTCCACGTTGACGTTCGTTTGTATGTCATGGAGGTCTGTGTCTTGCTGATACAGACATTCTCACGATGCAAACCGTCAACGAGATTATTCCATAGGTGTTTATGCCCTGATCCTAAGGCCCAAACTGACGTATTTCACACCAGTACCATTTTTATTCGGTAACATGTATATGGAGCATCTTCTCAGGCTTTCAGGACGCATTTATGACCTCTCTAGCTGGTCGAGGATCATGTCTTGCTCATATCAGGTCTTCCTAAGTTCTCATGAGGCCTGAAACCCCTTTGAAGAAACTTTTCAGAAAGCCCAATTTATGTGGGGACCGGCGTGACTACGCCTAAATTGGGTGTGGGCACGCCCAAATAGTAGTGTGACTACCCAAAAACTAGTGTGACCACGCCTAAATCCCAGAGAGGTGCTCAGGTCCCTCAACCGGCATGACCATACTCGAAGGTGGCGTGACCACGCCTTCCAGACAAAGTGCTCGATGTAACTACGCCAAGTCTCGGGTGTGGCCACTCCAACCCCCCATCTGCGACACTTGTTACAGCGGCGTGAGCAAGCTCGACTTAGCATGGCCACACCGGGGCAACTTGTTTCATGATTTTTTTTCCATTTGATCCCCATATTTCTACTGATGGTGCCTCTAGGACCACCGGTTAGTGCTTTTGTCTAGTCCTTCACCCAAAAATAGTATGGGGGTAACCTAAGCCCATTTTAAAAAGGCAAGGTGGTTTTGAACCAAGGGATATGTTCTATGGGATGAAGATTTTGAAGAGAGCTTGAAGGGGAAGTTTTTTCATCTTCCTCATAGAGTAGGTTAGGGAAAAGATTTCTTCCATCTTCCTCCCCTTCTTCTTCTTGTTTTTCTTCACTTCCACTGTCACCTTCTTCCTCTTCAGCGCTCCCTGCGAGTTGAGCCCAGGAGATCCTCTTCCTAGCTTTGGAGAAGGAGAACTCTCGTAATCTCTTCATTCTCTTTAGTGCGGAGAGCTTGTTCATCAATTTGGAGAAGGAGAAGTCTGACCGTGTAATTCTCTCCGACGAGGAGAGGTTCTTCACTATCTTGAAGAAGGAATTCGGCTTCGTCATCCCCACCTTAAAGGAGCTTGGATAATTCCAAAAAATGATTCATTAACCACCGTGTCTGTGAGATCTCTTGAACTCTCGCTATTTTCATCTTTAGAGTCCCTAGGCCTAGATGTTGGAGGAGTTAGGTTAGGATTTTTGTGCCCTTAGAGGAAGACCCATAAGATTAGGTCCTTTTTGTTTTCCCCAACAAATTCAAAGAGTAAAACCCACCCATTTTATTTCTAGCCCAAAGTCCAAAGGCCGGGGTTGTACTAATCTCACCGTTTGCTTTGATGATTTCAATCAGATGGAAATTTGAAATCCATTGGCTGAAAAGATGAAGGCATTCCTTTGATCATCGTCTTCTCAGTCATGAAAACCCCTCTTTCAATGGATTCCCCACTTAGTGCCATGCAAACAGAGGTGGGCTTCATGTTGCCTTGTGCAATATGATGTCGGTACACCTCTCCATCACTCACCTTAGGTTTCACATGAGTTTGTTAGGACAAGCATGATTCATCGTTGGATCTAATGGGGGCCTCTAATTGCTTGTGTTTGCATTTCTATTGTGTGCACCACATGAATTTGAAAAAAATATATATGCATTAAAAACATCAATATTTGCATGTGTTATCGATCAACCACCTCCACTGGCTCGATCAACACTCTCTTTCTTTCGACTCGATCCATCGGCTGCCACTTTCCCAATCTTCCCAATCGACCATCTTCAATCCATTCGATTAATCGGTCACCACCCACCTGATATTATCGACAAACCATCCTTCATTGATCGACTGCATAACCCGACTCGATCGACCATCTCCAGTTTATTCGGTCGATCGGCTGCCATCGGCTTTATCATATCGATCAATCATCCTTCTTTGATCAATAGCACACCCTTGCCCAATCGATCATCTTCAGTTCATTCGATCAATCGAGCGCCACCAACATGATCGTATAGATTGACCATCCTTCATTGATAAGCCATGCACCCCACCCTAATCAATCACCTTCGGTCCATTCGATCAATCAGTCATCACCCACTCGATCTTATCGGTTGAACATCCTTTGTTGATTGCCACACAACCCAGCCCAATTGACCATCTTCAATACATTCAATTGATTTCTGCCACCAGCCCGATCGTATTGATCAATCATCCTTTGTTGATTGGTCGCACAACCCGAGTTGATCAACTATCTTCAATGAACTGAAGATTAATTGAATGTATTGAAGATGGTCAATGTCTAATGAGAAAGGATGTTTCAAATTTCAGCCATTGTTGTCTAGTTAGAGAATGAAGTTGATATTGATTCATTCGATTGGTCGAACTCTACCAGCCTGATAGTATCGATCAGCCTCCACCGCCCTAATCGTATTGATTGACCATCCTTTTTTGATCGGTCGCACACCCCAACCCGATCGATTATCTTCGTTCTATTCAATCGTTTGACACCCACCAACTCGATCATATCGATTGACCATCCTTCATCGTTCGGCCATACCTAAAACACCTAAAAATGACATGTTTTAAATATACATTTAATGCTCACTTTATGTATATTCTTAATGATATTACAATTTAATGAAAAATACCTTGCATATTTTTTGTTTCAAATAGATGAAATGGAGTTTAAAGAGAAAAGAAGAGAAAATGCTCACCTAGAATAGAGTCTTAGTATTGTTTTCTTTTGAGAAGAGTTTGAGGATTGATTCAAAGGGACTTCAGGATTTGTTTGTATATAAACCTAAGATGAGTGTTTTGTATTTTTGTTCAAGTTATACTTTCTTGTGTAAACTAGATCTTCAATACAAATCTATGTGTTTTTGTGTTATCTCCATGAATTATGAGTAGTTTTCCTTCTTTCTCCTTGCTATGAAAATTAATCATCTAGGATGAGAATGATTTGAAGAATTTTTTTATTTTAAATTTTGTGATTGTATTTTCAACAATTCTTCATTGACTTTGCAAACTAGTCACTTGTGAAATTAAAATTCATCGTGAAACATAATAACCCCGAAGGACTATGATTTCAACCAACTTGTGAGTACTGATCCCGACTTAATGCTTATGCACAGTATAACAATAGTTCTGATGGTATTTTTCACTTATATTTCTTTATTTTGCAACAAAATCAAAAACTTGATCCTGAAAAAAAATAAGAATTTAACTTTTTAATTTATATATATTTATATTGAGATACTACGCAAGTATACGTATCATTATCAAGTAATATAGGACTTTTTGATTAAGACTTGAATATCAAACCCAAAGGGAAGATTATGAAATATGCACTTTTTAGAAAGTTTTTCTATTTTTAAAAAGATAATTATTTAAACTAAAACTGATTTTTCCAGGAATTTAAAATTTAAATATTTTTGGTATTTTTGATATTTTAACGAAACAGTAACAACTTAAAAAGATAATTAAAGTTTTTGTAGAAGAAAAGTATTTAATATGAAAATATATTTCTTCTTATCATGAATCAGTAATAAGTATAAAAATTCTGTTGTGGAAGTATGCAAACTGTGTTATGCCAAATAAGAATAATAATATTCTTTACCCTTACTAGAGATGCTATAAAGACCGTCATCTCAGGGAAGATACTATCTCTCACTCTATAGTTCCCTCAATTCCCTCCACCTGGGTGCTAACATTCTCGCATCAGAAGCTAAAACAATAAACCAAGTTGGGGGCTTTAACCTGTCACTTTAAAGTCCTCTAACTCTACACCCATCAATGAATATTTCCCTATTTATTTGAACTCAATCATATGAACTACATTCTCATTCATACAACATCACATGATTCTTTCCAATTATTGACTGAGACAATACCATCTATTTCTTACATGTTCTCACAACAAAATTTAACATCTGGATTGTCCAAATCAAGCAGTAAATGACGTGCATGGATAAGATAAAGAAAACTACTCAAAATTCATGGAGAAAATAAAACCACATTTTAGTTTAAAAGAAGAAATCATTGTCAAACCAACAATAAGTCTCGATTAAAATAAAAAGTAGTTTAAAACAAAAAGATAAAAACTTATCTCAAGTCCTCCACCAAATTCTTGAAGTTCCTTTGAAACTCTTCTCTTTTACAATCACTCAAAACAAAATAACAAAAATGATAAAGTAAATAATAAGTGGTCTCTGAAAATCTCTCCGAACTAACTCCCCAGAGAAGAACTTTTAAAATTTGCCAATATTTTCAAGACTCTTTTCTAAGTCCTCTCTTCTTTCATTTATAGTTTTCCAAGAGGTGCCTTGAGATCTCTTTAAAATGTGTCTTAATTTGATGTATTTGTCTAAGAGACGCATCCTTTCATGATAATTTTCGTCCATGGTGGTTACAACCACTTATTAAGCCAATGAGTGACTGAAAAACCTCTTCAAAATTCGTGAAAATTGATTTTACTCGTCTAGTAACTGTCACTGACGCTTAAGAGCGGGATCTCGGCACTTAGGTGCGGCCTTCTCTGTTTAACCGGCGCTTAAGCGCCGGATCTGGCGCTTAGGTGCCAAAACTTTTTTGCACAATTTTTTGTCTTTTTGCTCCAAATTTGATCCTCTTTCACTCCTTTAAGCATTTTTTTTTCATTTTCACTTATATCTGCAAGAAAAAACACAAAAATACCTTCCATTAAAGCGTAATATCTCAAAAATAGGTATAAAAATATGTCTAAAAACACTATATATTTTAGGTGTATCAAATACCACGTTAAACTTTAGGATGGGAGATCGACTCAGCTTATTGGTTAGCGCAAATAGATAGGAAGATAAGTTTTGATGGGTGTAGAATTGATATTTTTAGAGTGACAGACTAGATTCTTTTGTCAATTCGACCTTGAGTTTGGTACCCGAGCCCCTGGTAGGTCCTATAGAGAGGGCATAGTGGGGAATATGAAAGGTGAGAGACAGAAATCTACTCAGCCCTACAGCACTACTATACAATCGAGAACAAATTTAAGATTAGCCAATGTTCTTTACATCCATCGAAAGGGGGCAAAGAATGGGTATGCTCCTATTTGTCACAACACAACATTTTATATTTTTAAATATTAAAATTCTACATTTATTATGATCTCTTTATAAAGGGAAAGATCTTTTACATGTCATTTGAACTCTTTTTAATAGTGTTAAGTTAGAAAATCTACATTTACTTTCTGCTTAGAATTAAGTTTGGTACCTGGGCCCCTGGTAGGTCCTATAGAGAGGGCATAGTGGGAAATATGAAAGGTGAGAGACAGAAATCTACTCAGCACTACTATACAATCGAGAACAAATTTAAGATTAGCCAATGTTCTTTACATCCATCGAAAGGGGGCAAAGAATGGGTATGCTCCTATTTGTCACAACACAACATTTTATATTTTTAAATATTAAAATTCTACATTTATTATGATCTCTTTATAAAGGGAAAGATCTTTTACATGTCATTTGAACTCTTTTTAATAGTGTTAAGTTAGAAAATCTACATTTACTTTCTGCTTAGAATTAAATTTGCATATACTTAGCTTTAATTTTTTCAAAGTATTTCAACATTTTTCTCCTATTAATGATGTGTACTTGGATGATGGTTTCTTCGTTGAGATGAGAATTCAACTGTTCATTTTGATTATTTATATTTGTAGAAAATAAACAAATAGGAATGCTACATTTTATCGAGAAGATCATGTGATTTTCTTTCCCTTCCTATAAGAACTGCTTTTTTAATAGATAATATGTAACTATTATTATGTGGGTTGATTATTACCATAATTTATTTGGTATAAAGGGAAGAATAAATGTAAGTAATTTATTTTATCAACATGAATATTATAAATTTAATCAATTAGAAAAAAAATTAAAAATTGTATTTTATTCTGCAGAATAAGAAGGAGAAAAAGAGATATCATTAACTTCAAATATGAAAATTATGTTAGCTTCCAACTTTTATTATGTTTTGTTATGAAAGTTAAACTGTGTTTCATTTTAATTATTGACAATTTTTTTGGAAGTTTGCAAGCTTTTAGTCGCTTCGATTATATAGTTATAACCTGTCCTTTTATTAATTATTTTAGAAAAAATGATGATAGAAATGACGACGAGAACCTAATTGGTAACTATAATTTCATATCTTCATGATTTACCATCAAATTTAGCCCTTCCCCCATTATAGTTTTCCATTTAGTTGTTGGATGCTGGTACTACGCTTACTCGTTGCTTGTTCACTTGTACATACTAGTGGTTCTTTTAATGCGTCAAATGTATGCATATATTGGGTTGATTGGACATATCTGAGCTAGAGTTAAATTCTCCATAATGTAATTAGTTTATTAATCGTGACATTAGATATTAGACCTTCATGAATACTGGAGGCGATGATATGCTTATTTATTTACAGTTAAGTAGAACCTTTTTTTTTAGTTTCTCAATGATTATATGCTTATATATATTATATATATGTTTCTCTTATTCTTTTTTATTATTCTATCCCCCAAGTATATTAGGGGAATCGTGTTGACTGATGCTTATTTATATAGGTCTTTGAAGTTATACTCATCAAATACATGTGTTAACATGTGTTTCAATCAGTATCACATATAAGTTTATGAATTTATCAATAATTTAAGAAAAAAGAGTATCCAATTTTTTTTAAATAATATCCTTATTTTGTTTGTAATGTGCATGCATATATTTGGCTATGATGACAATGTGGTAACCGTTAATGCATGTAGGAAGTTGGTTTCCTTCTTTGTTGGATTTATTAATGTCATTAGTTGGCAGTTGCCCTTTGCATACAATACTTGTAGATGGTTAGCAATCATTTGGGGTTTGACAAAGATATTCTATGGTGTTTGGTGCTCCACTTTACTTGGAAAATACCACAAAGAGACCTATAGAGTGGGATTTGGATAGAGCAGGTAGCAATGGAAACTTGTTGGAGAAGATTTAACATCAATACTTGATGCAAAAGCCTTATCAAGAAGGCTATGATAGGAGCTCACCAGATAATGTAGTAATGGTCTATATGGCCTTTAATGAATAAGAGTGCGTAAAGTGGTGTTGCAGTGATCTCTACTATAAGAGTGTGTAGACCAAGAATTAATCAAGCAATTGTGCAATTCAACTAGCCAATTTGGATGATCTTGAACTTAATCTTGTATAATATACATACTATATGCATGCTTATATTTGATTTTGCTACATAATAACTTAACTTTTGAGCATGTTAATAAGTAAAATTTGGGTTAGTATGGCTCACTTGCACCCTTAAGCGCTATCACTATCTTCCAAGCAATATTTCTTTGTGACCTCAAATGATATTTACTATAATGGTTAAAAGCAAACCCTTTCAAGCAAATCAAATGTTAGTTTTCATACTTTTTCCTTCATTTGCCAAAATGTAGTAATTGTCTCATCGAACACCACCAATTCTAGGTTATAATAGAAAAAAAGATAGTAAGAGAGTTTAAAATGTGAATAAAATTTGAACATAATATTCATTTTTTGAACCTTATTCAAACAAAGTTCGCACGTTATATTTCAAACATATAACATGGTGATTAACTTTAAAACTAATTTGATCGAAGTTCAAACAATGCACAAAGATGCTATAAAAAAGTGAACTTTATTCAAATCAAATTCAAATGAGGCTTGGATCATGTTAAAATTTTCCACTCTATTGCTTCGCCACCAATTCTAGGTTATAATAGAAAAAAGATAGTAAGAGAGTTAAAAATGTGAATAAGATTTGAACATAATATTCATTTTTTGAAACTTATTCAAACAAAGTTCGCACGTTATATTTCAAACATATAACATGGTGATTAACTTTAAAACTAGTTTGATCGAAGTTCAAACAATGCACAAAGATGCTATAAAAAAGTGAACTTTATTCAAATCAAATTCAAATGAGGCTTG
Organism: Phalaenopsis equestris; assembly: GCF_001263595.1. NCBI lineage: Eukaryota > Viridiplantae > Streptophyta > Magnoliopsida > Asparagales > Orchidaceae > Phalaenopsis > Phalaenopsis equestris. Next base: position 424,151 of record NW_018164464.1, read on the forward strand.
GATCATGTTAAAATTTTCCACTCTATTGCTTCAAATCCATTAACATAATCATGTGGATGGATTGAAATTATAGGAGAGTTAATACAAAAGCAACATTGAATAAAAAGTAATATAAAATGAAATTCTTATTCATTTTTGAACCCAAGAGTATCCTTTTATCTCCAACCTACTATACTCTATAATTGTTAGCATTGAAAAGTACGATAAGTATACCTTTTAATTCTTTAAAATGAAAGCTTTTTATCAAATATTACACATCAAAAGTGCTCTCAACCATGTGGTTCTATGATAGAAGCAATGTATTTTGTGGCTATGCTCAACTGTGAGGGAAACAACAGGCAAATGGGAGTCGTAGATATATAATGCCACTTGTTAGCATGCGATCCTAAGGAGACTAAAATCTGGCGAGGTGCATCAATTATCAAACTCATTCTCAACCCGAAAACAAACTTTTAGTAAGAGTTGATCAATTAATATTTATACACGAACATATTCTTCAACAATTTCATTTTAATGTCACTCAAAAGCTTTAACTTTTGATATTTTTATACCAATATATTTTCTATTGATTAAAGCATCACCATTATTGAGCATAATGAAACCATAAAATATAAAATTTTAAAAAGGTCACATATATATATATATATATATATATA
>NW_018164464.1:425383-426189 GCF_001263595.1 Phalaenopsis equestris
CAAATGTGTGTGTGTGTGTGTGTGTGTGTGTGTGTGTGTGTGTGTGTGTGTAAAATTTTTTAATTGACAGTTTGTAAGATCAGTGAGGCCTCGGGTTCGATCTCACTTATGTGCGGGAGGCTCGTATAATAACCTTTGGTCAATCTTTATATATATATCTAGCATTGAGTTTACTTTTGGGTTAAGGCTAAAAAGACAAGTGGTAAATAAATATAAAAAAATTGATGTTAACTATGCAAATACACAAGACGTATACGTGAATTCCCAAAATTGATATCTATAGATGTTCATTGATTAGCTTATGAGAATGCATAAAGTGCACTTGAAAACAAGTAAATTAAAGTAGAAAGCCCCTAGGCTATTTTGGGACTGCTGCAATTTTTTATAGAAGTGATTGACCAAATAAAAAATCATCCATTGACCAAATAAAAATAATTGTATCATGAAAGTCCAAAAAGTACTTGTAGAATGCAACAAAATTTGTAGCATATGGGTAGGGTTGTAAACGAGCCGAGCTTGAGCGAGCTCAGGCTTGGCTCGTGTTCGGCTCGTTCGAAATAGCTCGTGTTCGAAATCGGCTTGTGAACATTGTGTTTGTGTTCGGCTCGATTTAAATATTCGTGTTCGTGTTCGGCTCGAAATTGGCTCGTTAAACTAAAATTAAGAAAAATAGATGTAAAGTGTGGGATTCGAACCTGGATCAAATTTATACAAAAGAAAACACTAACCACATTGCTACATGAGGTGTTATGATTTAAATTTAGACATAAATATATATAATATATTATTATATAAATAATATATGT
>NW_018164464.1:426271-442013 GCF_001263595.1 Phalaenopsis equestris
GGCTTAACGAACGAGCCGAACACGAGCTGCTTAACGAGCCGAACTCGAGCTGTTCACGAACAACGAGCCAAATTGACAGCCCTAGTAAACGAGCCGAGCTTGAGCGAGCTCAGGCTGGGCTCGTGTTCGGCTCGTTCGAAATTGTTCATGTTCAAAATCGACTCGAGTTCGAAAATGACTCGTGAACAGTGTGTTCGTGTTTGACTCAATTTAAATATTTGTGTTCGTGTTTGTCTCGTGTTCGGCTCGAAATTGACTCGTTAAAATTAAACTGAAAAAATAAATGTAGAGTGCTGGATTCGAACTTGAACCAAATGTAAGCAAAATAAGGTGCATAACCACATTACAACAAGACCAATTATGATTTAAACTTAGATATAAATATATATAATATATTATTATATAAATAATATGTGTAATACATTTTGATATAAATAATTATATAAATTTTTTATTTCGAGTTAAAATGAGCCGAATACGAGCGAACAAAGAGTTGTTCGTGTTCAGCTCGTTTACTTAACGAACGAGCCGAACACGAGTTGTTCGCGAACATCGAGCTATTTTGACAGCCTTACATATGGGCAAAACAAAATTACAAAAACAAATATATTGATCCTAAAAAACAATACAGTATAAGTACATTGGATTGCCTCTATATGCCTCAAAAACAAAATCCAAGGCAAATATGATTAAAACTTTGAAAAAAAAGAAGAAAAGAAAAACTGATAATCATTGAGGATGAGCAGAAAAACATACCAACACCCAAACAATACTGTTTTCATCTAAATTAGCAAAATCAAGGCTCTATATCCTACGTTTAAAACAGGGGAAAATAACTAGGCCATGAAGCTATTTCTTAAGAACATGCTTCGAATACAAAGCGAGAATATCCTTCTTGTTAGGATTCTTCAGCTGTAGCAGCTCAGCACCAAAGCCATGCTTCGTAAGCTCCTGTTTCAACGTAACAACAGTGAACTTTGTATAATCTTCTGTATCATTATCTTGAAGCACCTGGCTCTGGTTTTGATCATCATCCCCTCTATACACAGACCCGCCATCCTCAGTCAGGTTCAGTTTCAAAGGGCTCGTCGTGCTCTTCGAACGTTTTTCTTTCCTATTAATCTCTCCATCAAACTCCAAATCATGCACAGATTCAGTTGCCGGTTGATATTCTGTCCTTGAACGCCTCCCATGAGCTGCCCTGAGCTTACTATCATGTGTGGACTCATTAAGCCGAATAGTGGTAAGCTCCTGCTGCAGCACATCGAGCTTACTTAGCTGAACTGAGAGAGCCTTGGCTCTGTTGTTCGCCTCGGCGTTGGCAGCACGCTCCGTGGCCAAGAGAGACTCGAGAACTTGTACGGTGCTCGATCTCTGCTCGTTATTCTTGCTAAGCATCGCCTCCATTTCTTCATCCCTCTCTTGAAGCCTTCTCTCCAGCAAATCTGCTTTCAATACAGCTTCAATTTCGGAAGAATGAACCCTCTTAACATCCTCCATTAGCTTAGATTTTTCTCTCTCCAAACCTTCAATCTGCCTCTGCATTCGTTCGATTAGTGTAAGCCGTTCCATGGCCATGTGTTGAGACTCACTCTTTTCTTTCTGAGCAGCAGCAGCCTCAGCTCTAGCAGTATCAGCAACTTCCATGGCATTCTTAGCTTCTCTCTCTGCGTTATTGCACCTATTTTGGGCTGCATCAGACTTCTTGCATTCAGATAGATATTTTTCCTGAAGATGATTCTTTTCTTGCTCAAGAATTTTTAGTTCTTTCTCTTGTGAATGGGAGCTTGATTTGAAAGAATCCAATTTCTCAGTTAGAGCTTTAACTTCCTTCTTCAATGCCGAATTTTCTAACTCGTGGCTCTTCAGACCAGATTCCACAATCTGAAGAAAATTTGCCTCTCTATTAAGATCATATTTGGCATTAATATACAACAACTAAGAAAAAGACAATGCCACATATACCTCCAATTGTGAAACTAAACTGCTTGCATGCATCTCAGTATGGTCTATCTTCGCAGCCAGCTTCCTAATTTCTTCATCCTACAATACAATATAAAAAATAATTTTTTAGATTTCACACATGAAGAAAAGAAAAATTTACGTACGTAGCACATAACTCTTCTGTATTTATATATCTCACACTTAAACTTTCATATTTATATACATAATTCTTTGGTGCTTTAACTCTATGCATGAAAAGATGTATTCCAGTTTTTCAAAAGAAAAATAGAGCCATCTTTTTTGCATGATATTAAAGATTTGAGCGATAGGTGTAAATATGGAAGTTTAGATACAAGATATGTAAACACATAAAAAAAACGTGCCATGCATGTAAATGTCCCAAAAAATATACTGATATCATATATTACCTTCTTAGCTATTTTACTGGATAATTCAGTTCTCAAAGCATCCTCCCTCTGCTGCGCCTTTTTATTGGACTGTTCCAAAGTCAGAGCTGCTCTATCACGAGCAGTTTTAGCTTCTCCAAGGGAAAATTCATATTTACGCTTCCATTCTTTTGCCTCTTCCTGGGCAGCATTTGACTGTTCTCGTAAAGCAGCCAACCTTCCTTCAGTTGCACTGTTTCTGGACTCCAAAGCAGCGGCCTGAAACTTCAATTTCTCTTCCACCGCCTTTTGCTCGGACAAAATATGCTCATATTTGATTTTCCACTCAGCAGATTCGCTCTTTGCAAGCTCCAAGGATTTCGTTATGCTTGAACAACGCTCCTCCAATGTGCTGCATTTACTCTTCCAATTTGCAATATTAACAGAGTAATCATCAGCAAATCTTTTCTTATCATTAACAGCGTCCTCGTAGCGCTTCAGATAGTCGGCCCTGTGCTTCTCATTTGCCTCCAATTGCTTCTTCAGTAGCTCCAATTTGTCATCATTTGAATTGCATCTTAATTTGAGGGCATTCATTTCTGATTTGATCTCATACAACTGCTTATTGTGAAGTTCCAGCATTGGCCCCTTCAAACTGTTAAAGCAAGAAAAAAAATAAAAGATGGTCTTCAAAAGTCATAAATTAGAACTGGGATAAGTGAAATGTTTGGTATAACTTCAAAGCAGCTCATATTAATAATGAATTTTATGGTTGATTAAAATAAGAGCTTAAAGTAGGCGTTCATGCCAATGCTATCATGATTGAGGATTGTCATGCCATTTTCACATTCTATCCTAGATTGTAGAAAGCACGAGGGTAGTCCATACCTCTTCAATATAAATGAAGCCAACATCTCCGATTTTCCACTACCATGAGTAGAGGACTCATAATCATTAACTAAACGGTCCAAAACCTGCAGGAGCATGTATCATAAACATTAATGTTTAATCTAATTCAATATAAGATAAAGCATAATAGATACATTTATCACAAGAAATAAAGATGAATAAAATCAAAGGGCATTACATGCTTCCCACACAATTCTTATGTATTTACATATCCAAGACATAAAATTTGATATTTGCCTGCACAACACTTCAGAGTCATAATCTCATCAAAACATATGCATGAAAAAGAGTATTTCAAATTAAAAAAGTTATTAATAAAGGAACTTTTTATCTGATATGAAAATTTTGAGTGTAATGTAAATATTAATGTTTAGGTGTTAATATGAAAATGCATAAGAATTGTGGTGCCTATGTAAATCCCCCTAAAATAAATCAATAAAAAGAGCTACTCCGAAGTGGATGAATCTGAATCTAATAACAATAATGATAACAAATACATAGTAGCCAAAGGAACGCTGAAAGTACACTAAGTATAAATTAGTAGTATCTATACATTAACATATAACAATTTTATGACAATTAAAGCTCGTTGTAACAAAAAAATAATGTTTAAAAAAGGTGGGTAAAAACATCCAACAAAATATTATTAGCACATTATGAACAAAGGAAAAAACTCTTACTGAAACGACATCATCAACATTTGCATTGGGAACATGGCAAGCAGCTCGTAACTTTTCCTCCATGGTTTTTATTAATCTTGAACACTGCAAATCAGCCGCAAGGAAGGCACTCCTTTTATATTCCTGCGCCAACATTCAAGCATTGACATGCCAAGAAGAATAAGCCTATGTCTATAATATCACTAAAAGATTCGTTGATGATGCTTGATAGAACTTGTAGTACGATAGTGTAAATACACAGCACTTCCTCTAAAACTAAAAGATTAATTCAGCAGTGATAAATTATCTTTCGCAGTTATTTCTGATTTTACATGATAATTAGCGTGGTCTTTTTATATGTCACAATGAGATAAGAAGTGTCAGATAGTGACAATGCATTCATCTGAATTTATTGATCAAAGATAAACATGACAATATTTCACCAGGTCAATTTCAAAAGCCTGCCATCGTGAAAATTAATTAAATTTTATTCTATGTTCTTTGTGTAATAGGGGAGCAATCATGCCAGGTTTGGATTGAATTTTTCGAATGTAAAAAACAATTTTTCAATCATATCAATCAGCTCAAATTAAGAATTAAAAAAACAATACAATATCTATTTCAGTTTCCTAAATTATAGTGGTATTATTTATTTTCATGTATGGAAAGGTCTTGAGGTAATACAATTATAGAATGGACAAATTTTTAACGAGGGAATTTGGTGTTTTTCCATCTGGATTGTCCTCCTTTTTGACAATATTTTTTCATTTTACTTATACCCTCATTGATTCAAAGAAAAATAGTATTAACTTCTTACAAAAACTAAAGTTTACAAAGAGTTAGTGCTATCAATTTTTGGATGGATTTACAAATCAACCAACGTTAAAGTTTGTCAACCCTAACAAATCATTTTCTCTTATTTCCTATTTTCCTACATCACCACTGCCTTCAATAAGCCTTAAACACTTCACAAAAATTGATCATATGCCTTCCACAAATACCAATCTTATTGTCCATCTATTTTGACTAATTGATATAAAAAATTCATACCTACTCACCCTATCCATAAAAGAAAACACAGCCTTTGACAACCATAAAATTTCAGCTAGAAATCTATCTAGAAACCCTAAATAAGTTAATGCTTTTCTTAGACTTCCAGCAATTCTATAAATTTTCCACCACCACTCCAATCACACTTGAAACCTCTTAACGATCTCCCCATCACTTATCTTGCCACTAAGAGCAAGAAAATGCCAATTTCTATAGATTTAGATCTCCATACAACAATGAAGGATCGGAAGCTTTCAAAAAATAATAACTGTCCTATGATACCAATGCTATACAAAAGAAAGTGAACGCACAAATTAAACTTTAAATCACACAAACTTCATCTAAAGTATAAATGAAGTGAGCAAAAACAAAACAATTTGAATCAGATTTAAAAACATAAAATAGAAAACCAACAAAAGAAACATGGCAAGATCATTTGGCGTTTACCTCAAATGTCTTCTTGAAGAAATTATTAAGAAGTTTTTCATAATTCAGCCGTGCTGAGCCAACCCCCACAGCGTTAGAATTAAAGACATTAAGTGCCTTCTGCATAGCAACTTCATGCGCTTCTCTTAAAATATCCTAAAATAAAACAGAGTGAATAATGCATTCATATCATGATAAGGCGAATAAATGTTCGCAGAATCGTACTTCCTCAGCTGGTATGGTGCGATCAAAGGAAGATGTGTACATCTCAGTAGCAGCATCATACGCTCGACGGCATTCTGTCTCCTCAACACTCTGGAGGGTGTAGAACATGTGATCATAAAGTTAGATAAGCAAAAATGATTCATGAATTTTAAACTGTCATTTTTAAAATTTTGCATAGAACATAGGTAGTTTTGTACTTATCTAAAGAAGATAAATCTAAAAATGTCCTTTGTTTAAAGTTGCTCATAAAATAATTATAAAAAAAATCATAAATAAATACAAAATGAAATGAAAAATCTAAAAAGAGAAAATCCCACAAGAAGATTAACCTGCCAAGAGGAAGATATTGTAGGCACAGCACCCTTGTTGATGGCATCCAAGAATGACTGTGTAATGCCAGCAAGAATAGGACCTGTCATAACAGAAGCACCAATTTGTTTAGGCCTCGTTCTCTCGAAGATAAACTCTGTCAAGGCATCCAGGCTAGACCTAAACTCAGGACGTAATCTATCAAGCTGAAAGAGAGAGAGAGATCACAAAAAATGTCAACAACGCTGGTTAAAAGTTAATGCTTCATAACAAAATTCATGATTTCCATACAGGTATTTGGTCCAGACGCTGCAAATCACTTTCATTGTTCAGTGGCCGCACAAGAGTAAAACATTCTCTATCAGGGAAAAGGCCACGAATGGACTCCCTAATCTGTCAATAAATTATTAATAATAAGCAAATCCACTTGAAAGGGTACGCAAAAAATATAAAAGTATAAAGAAAAATTGCACTGCTAATAAATGATAGCCAGCTGCATAAGTACACAAAATAAAAAATTTATTGAATACAAATGAAAATGCATTTCACTACCTCATTCTTTGCTGATATGTCTTTTCCTCCACCTTGAACATGCCTCAAGGCTTGTTCTAAATAATCCCGGGGAGTAATTCTTCGGTTGTCCTCCACCAAATCCAAGTAGAAATCCTGACAAAAAGAGAACAATTTAAACAGCAAAGTTAGCTAATTCCAAATAGAAAGCATATGTATGGCATCAAATAAAACGAATGGTATATCGTCACCCTCAATAGCCAAATGAAAACTGGAGAGAATTGTCCGAGTTCAGATGTTGTGGTCCTCCCAGAAGCTCGAACACGAATATGTTTAGTCATTTGGGTAACCAAGGATAAGCGGTCAAGTGCAGCCTCATCAATACCGCCCATCTAGCCGAGAAAACAACATAGAGGTGACCATAAAATGAGTTTGTTAGCAAGCCATTTAATGATAAGGAAGTAACATAACAAAGTTAAGACTACTACCACAGAAACTAATGAATTTGCAGACATCTTTTTACAATATTTACTATAATCAATATTTAAAATTACACAATTGGGTATTGAGGAATTTTTCGTTCGTGAGCCAAGGTATAAGACTCGAAGTGTTTTGAGGTTTAAGTCTCAAATTTAAAAAATTATATAAATAAATAAATATTGTATAAGCTATTAATATTTTAACTTATTAAAACATTAAACAACAATATAACAACATTTTAAGTAAAAAATAATAAAATGTGTTAAATTAGAAGTAACATGTTAATATCCTAAGATCATACTATGAAATAAGTTGGATTATGCAAACATTAAACTATCAATATAAAATAATATATTAAAATAAAATACTAAAATATTAAAACATAAGAATCAAAATAAGTTTAACATCAGTGTTTCCCTCCAATTGATACTCCATCAACTTAAGAAGAATATAAAAATTCATCAACATTTGAATTTTTAAATTTAAAAGTTTCTATTACTTTCGTCACCCACTTGAATTCTATTAAAATCATCGACATAATGAATAGTTTAACTTGTGTCTTATCCTTGACGTTATCTATATTCTCTCATTTCTTATAATTTTTAATCTCAATTATCTTATTTTTTTAATAAATAATCATTAATAAAAATATTAATTAAAATAATAATTATATTGATAGTTAGAACTTCAACTAGATAATTTTTTGTGGATACATTTTCTTTTTATTTTTGTTATTTAATATGTGCGGTGTGAGGGTTAATAAGTGATTTATATTAATATTACTTTTATATTTATTAAAAAAGATGTGTCGATAGCTCCAAGATTTTGAATAGTTCTTTGAAGCGAGACGTGCCTCAAGATGTGCCTCAACTTATGCCAATGAGGCAATGAGGCATAAGCCTTATTGCAATTTTTTGTAAAAAGAATCGAGGCAAGCCTCAAGGCACGCCTCATATTACGTAATTTTAAAAAAAGAGTACAATAAAATGTTTTGCCCAAATATAACCTAGAATTTCTACATCACAACCAAGCATTATACAGGCAACATGAATAATAAATTTTATCATTATAAAATAACTTGAACACAATACATCTCATTCTACAAATTAGGAAAAAAAACAAGAAATTCCTACCTGATTGTATATGAACATGCTTGATAAAAGAACAGCTAAGGAAAATATCTGGATACTGTAAGTCCCCTGCGAGTAAAGAGCAAATATAAGCTAAGCGTAAATAATTAGCTCATTTGCTTTCTTCTAAGAAGGAAACAACAAGGCAATAAATGTAATAAGCATTCCCCAAATATGCTAAGCCTACTGCACAGCAATTGCACATGAGATATGTATGAAGGTACACAAAACTTTTAATTTCAAATGTAAATAAAAATGTAAATTGCCCAAGAACTTCAGCATCAAAGATAAAGGATTCAATTCAGATGAAAAAAACACTAAAATTATTCAACTAAAAGAGTCCAGTATTTTCAAGCTGCTATAATAAGGGTATAATCCACAACAAGCAGATTCACTAAGCCTTCAGAAGCCCACTGCAGAATATACATTTTGGAGGCATTTTTGTTTTATGTAATAGAAAAGAAAAATATTAACTCTGGGATAGCAAAACAATAAATTCAAGCATAAATTTTAAACCTCATCTTTCCCACCTATGAGATCCTGGTTTTGACAACTCATGCAGTAGTGTAGCTTTCTCAAGTGCAAAAGTATACAACAAATATCAACAAGTAAAATGAAAAACAAATGAACTTAGAAACTAATTCAGCAAATTTTCAGAAGGTTGAGAATGAAATCAGTCTTCCAAAATTGCCAAGAACGCTTAGCTAGCCTACAGTCTGACAGCCAAAAGTCTTCAGCCTAGTTACCCATAAATTTGCACTATAATATCAGTGATGTAACCATTAGGGCACTTGTTTATATTGCCACCATTCTGACCAATAGGTCATGACATAAAATCACATAAATAACCCTTCTAAAATGTCGGGATAAAGCCACTTACATCAATAAAGCTAGAAACTACATTGGCAAAACAAACATGGCACACCATTTATTTGAAATAGAATATTAATTAGCAAATATACCAATAATTGATGTAAATAAAAAAAATATTACCTACTTAACTGAATTAGAAACATTCACTGCATAAGGTAGCAAGCTGATTGCTATGATTTCAGTCTACTTGATCATTGTGAATCCTTTAGTAAGGGCTTAACAGTTCGAGTACTTGCTTTTGAAGAAAAAATTAGAGTTGCAAAAGTAACTACAAAAATCATAAAACAATAAAATAACCAAATCCACTGAATATTGAAATATTTTAGAAGATATTTGTACGAAACTAAAATATCCAATAGATTAAAAAGACAAGCCAGGCATGGTTGGAACTGAAAGTCAGAAACAATGAATTAATTAGAGAACAAAATTCTTATTTCAGATCGCAAATAGTTTTATGTGTTGTTTTATAAAAAATGCAACAAAAGAATAACTTTTGTATGGGATGAATATGAAAAAATGCTAACCGTTTGATCATAGGCATCAATCCCTTCACTGTCCAGAAGTAAGAGGTTGTATTCAGTTCCATCAAGGGCTGTTTTCTTCAACGGTGCACTCCACATCCATAGTCCCTTAGTGCAAGGACGATGAGTAGAAGAAACTTGGAAACCACTACTCCTTCCCAGAAGCTATCAAACGTAACATACATGCAACATAGGATAAAATGAATGATAAAATACTAACTACAAGCCACATGTGCAATATATCAAATAAATAAATAAAAGTGTACTTGTAACACCTGCTATAACGAGAATAGTTACTAGGATTGAGTTTGTGCAATATGTTTAACAGATTACAAAAAAAAAAAAACACAAGTTTCCCTAAACATTTCAAATTTCAATATATATGTATGTCACAAACACACACACACAAACACACTACAGACACTCACACATGTATGTATGTACATAAATATATATGTATTTATGTATGTATGTACATAAAAATGTATATGTGTCTATAAATATAGATATATGCACGTATACATACATAGGTATGTATGTATGTATGTATGTATGCATGCATACATGTGTATGTGTGTTGTCTGAAAAAGAAAACTTAACAGTTAAATGCCCTTGGGAGAGAATAGAAAAAATATTAAACATTAATAAAATAAATTAAAAAAAAAAAGAGACCAAAATAATAAAATTTTGAGCCTATCTGGAAAAACTTTCTATCAGCTTCGTTTTTACCACTACATTACCATTTGATTAACGATCATTTGGCTTGGTTCCAAAAAATGTTGCTATATAGTATAAATTCTTATGACAAAGCACATCTTATGTTTTAGTGGCATAGCTACATTTCAAGGCTTCTCAATCCAAAATATCATAATTGTCATCTAACTACAAAAAGTGCATGATAACTTCAAACAAAACAAACCATATTGGAGAAAAAATTCTTACTTCACTGATTCCCATCCCCTTTGGAGTTTATACAGCATTAATTGCATAGTCAACAATAATGTTATGAAGTTTCAATTTAATAAAAACTTTAAAAAAAGAAAAATGAGGTTATTGAAACCCATAAATAAATAACTAGAAATTCATCCTTAAATGCTTTCAAGTACAATAAAAAATGGGAACACAACCTTAATTCTTTTCCTTCAACAAACTATTTAATTCATGTATTTCATACACATCATTATCAATAATTATAATATCATTTACTATATCCCTTATTTTAGAATTTTACAGCCACTATGTGACCAACCTTTCATTTTTTAATACCAACCAGTAGATGTAAAACTAAACTTTAGGCTCCGTTTGGGGCAACTTATCCGCTGCGGCGGCGTTTTGCTGCCTCACCGTTTGGAAACTGTGTTTGAACAGCTTATCCAAAAACGCAGTTGGTTTTTTACACTAAACACGAAACGTGGGTCGAACCCCGCAATCCGCGTTTCCAGATAAGCGACTTATCTGGATAAGCACAAGTTGCCCCAAACTCACTCTTAGTGAATCAAGCCTTGAGGATTGAATTAGACATATGAAACACAAACACGGGGATGGACAGAAACATAGGACATAGACATGCCACGTCTCAAACACGATATAATTACAAAAAGTAAGACATAACGTGTCATGAACATGCTTTTATATTAGGGCATTTACATACATAACGTCCAAACTCTACTTTTAATATTTATAACACCCAAATATTTTATATCACATAAAAAAAGACCACTATTGTAACTTCTAAAATGTGAAATACACATTCTCATGCATAGGTAAAGCGGCATAAATATAAAGCTTGAAGTTTAGTTGTGACTTATGTAAAAAAATTGAAATTAAGTGGAATGTACATAAATCTTCCTTCTATATTTAGTATATTTTTAATCTAAAATAAATCTATATTTACTAATTAATAAATTAGAAGTATAAAATAAATTAGGAAAAGTGTATGTGCCTTCATTGCCTCAATAATCATCCTCCCTTCTACATCCAAGAGTAATTGATTTCTCTGACATATCATCTTCCTATCGTACCTTCCAAAAAAGCCTTATTGTATTTAGCGTCTCTGAGTGTCTCAACGTGATATAAATCAATTTAGGTGTAATTTTTTTTAAAACTTTCCATTGAGTTTAATTTTTCGGCACATTGTATTGCATTGTGTGTCATGTGCCATTGTGTCCAACATTGTATCATTGCCAAGTCGTTATGGTCTCGCTGACTTGTCGGAGCCCAATTTTGCTTCCAAAATAGGTTGTCACATATCGAAGCATGTCGAAGTCATGTCCGTGTTCGACAAGTATTTGACACATACACGTATGCCATTCGAAGTGTGTGTGACTCATAGATAAAGACAAAATCTTTCAACTTACAAATTCTCTTTCCCAATAATTATAATATCATTTACTCTTCCCCATTTCTTCAAATTTTACAACCATTATGTGATCAGCCTTTCATGATTTAAATCCTAAACGAATCAATGTAGAGAATTGAACCTATTGAACCAAGCTCATGTAATTGTTTTAAAGCATAAAGAAACTTTTTCAGCTTACATGCTCTCTTTCCTCTTCCAATTGAAGGCTTGAAAGAAGTTTCACATATGCTCCTCTTTTGATTCTGTTTAAAAAAATTTTTAATGTCAATTTCATAATATTCTCGCTCTAAGTTTGCAATTATATATAAGAAAATACATATAGTACTAAATTTTATAACTATAGAGTAAATGTCTCATCAAAGTCTATTCCCTTAATTTTGTGTGAGGCTTTAAGCTATTAATTAAGCCATATATTTATCAATTGATTCATTCGTCTTATATTTGATAGTAAGTAATTACTTGCTTTTAATTACCTTCTTATTTTCCTTTTGCACTTTGGCTCTAGATTTTCTGCACTTCGTTACTATATTTTAGTTACAATACCTCTCAATCTTGGTGGTAAATGCTCCTTCAAATGTGAGGTAAACCAAGTTTATACCAAATAATTAGAAACTGGATATTCTATGCAAAATATGACACCATTTCTAAGCGCAATAAGCAAATCTAGATTAGCACTTGCAGCCTCCTCAATTTGACCTTTTTGTGGGTTTGATGACGACTACATTGAAAATTATGTTTCCATGGGTAAATCAAAATTAATTTTTTCATAAGAAACTCTTCTCCCAAATTGGTTATTTCAATAGCTTAAGAAAGTCTTTCAATGAGAAGAACTGGGATATTTAGACGTGGAAAGGGAAATAGTGGGGTCCCAACAATATTCCCTATTGAAATTTTCTCCTTGTTCAGTAATACTGGAAAAACAATTGACACCCTAAGAGAGTGACATCAATAGAAATCCAATAAATTTTTTAAGGTTGAAGAGGAACATTGCCTTTTTGAGTTGGAAAATATCCAATAGACATGAATTTGAAGGTTCTTGAATAAGTTGACTTTAAATGGGTTGTTGATTGGGCACATAGGTAGTACACACAAAATTCTTGGTGGAAAAGAAATGATGACTCTTAAGTGAGGGTATTAATTAAGAAAAACACTTATAAGCCAGTGGGTTAAACAGAAATGACAGTGGCTTTCCCACAATAGGAGCTTTAGATAGAGTCACATAATGAAACTTGCAGCCACTAAGAGATGATTGTTCTTTCTTTTGGTTGCTCCATTTTGTCAAGGAGCATAAATACAAAAACTCTAATGGAGTATTATATATCAAATAGATATAGAGTAAACTCTTAGAAGAAATATTTTTCCCCATTACTGGTATGAACAATTTAAATGGGGTTTTGAAACACATTTTTGCTGAGTTATGAAAGCGCTTAGACAAGGCACAAGACAAAATCTTCACTCATGAGATGGATCCAATAAACCCTTGAAAAGTCAATGAATAAAATGAATCATCGAGTTCCCATCAAGCTTGTAGATCTTGTGGGTCCCCGTATGTCATTGTCAATATGTTAAAAGACCATGGATGCCTTGTAGAGTTTAAGAAAAATTCTTTCAATTTTTTTTTTTTTGCAGGATCACACATTTCATAGTTGAAAAAGAGTTCTTATCGATAAACAAGTTTGGGAGTGTCGGCCGTTTTTTACCTTTTAACCCTTCGTGATTTGAAAAAGTGAATGATTTTGTGATTTTGAAAATAATTTAAATATAAATATAACCTTTTTTTGATTTTTTTTTTAAATGTAACATTTTAATTTTAAAATAAGTGAGACTAAAGAATTTTTTAGATGATTGAATACAATACTAAGGGTAATACACTTATCCCGAAGAATAAATATATCACTTGTAATAGGAATTCAATCACCTAGACTAAAGAATTTGTGACATCCATATTGGTCTGCGAAATATTTTATAAAAAGACCAACAAGTTCCCCTACCTAACATAAAAAATTAGATAGGGTTTATTTTATTTGGGTTCCTGGTCCCCTATAGAGGCAAGCCCCTATAGTTAATTACATCTTATATGATTAAAATCACTTAAGAAAACTCTCGATTAAGATCAGGTGGTTTTGCCTTCAAGATTTCAAAGTTTAAGTTTTCACGATTGGACATGGAAAAATCAAATGGGAATGACTCAAAATAGGAACAATTATTTAAGGAATCCAAAGAAAAGAAAAGTAGGGGATATCACAGATCTAGGGAAAACCCCGGTGAACTCCCAACTATCCTACTGTTTGGCTTTATGTCTTTTGAAATGATTTAATTTAATATTTTAATCTTGTAAATTATTTATGATTTAGGACTCATGTTTACACAATATCGAACTGTGCAAATAGTCTAAAAAGATGGGAGGATTTACACCGTACCACACAATAACCTCAGAATCCTAAAGCGTTAGGACTTATAATTGTACAACAAAATTGTACAAAAAGCCTAAAGAGTGATCCTATAGATTGTTATTTAAACTAAAGATAATAATAGGTGATGTGAATGTGTTCATGTGATGTGAAGATGTTTCGTTGTTGCAGATCCGCTTAGAAATTATTCCTCGTCGCGCTGCCCACGATGTTTGCTCCAAACTCCTCATAGTAGCACCTCCTGGTTTAGTTTTAGTTTTAAACATGCTCTTAACCACTAGGTTATCCTAAACTAAGGCATAGCATATCAAAATAACTAAGTATGCAATGTGAAAGAAAAGTAATAATGCACTGTATAGTAAAGAGAAAAGACAATATAACATGCTTAAAAAAAAGCATAACGTGCTAGGGAAGCAGTATAACAGACTATGAAAACAATATAACATGTTTTAAAATAAAATGTTGTAATGTAAATTAAACCTATACACCTGAGAGGTTCATTGCTCCTTTAAATTTAGTTATTATGTGCTGTGTAAAAGAGGAAAGTATGACCTGAAAAGGACTTAACGAAAACAGGTAAATCGTAGCGAAAAGATAAACAAATAAAATGAAATACCATACCACATATAAAAGACCGATAATAAGGAATTGAGAATAAGAAATTCATATGTGATATTGGAATGTCCCCAATTGCCAGGAGGATTTGAGGGTAAGACAAACTCAAATCCCGGAGAAGTTGTGCTCCTAAGATCTAGGATGTCTTCACTTTAGTTTAAACTTGAAGTGTCCTAAAGTGTCTAATCTCAATTAAGTGTCTTTTCACTAATCCTCAAACATCTATAGATCCAGCTTCATTTTCACTAATCCTCAAACATCTATAGATCCAGCTTAGCTCGCTATCAGGCTCCTAAAACCTAGGGGTAAACTCATAGTTTTGGCAAAAGAATTGTGAGTTGTGCTTCAATCCTAGTTAAAGGAATTGGATTTTAAATTGATTCAAAACTTAAGGGATCTAAGTGTAAGTCCACTAATCTCTCAATCGTTATCTAAATTCTCATTTCTTTTTTTATTCCAACTAGTCTTCCAATTTACAATTTATTTTTCCTTACGTAAAAGAAGAGGTGGATTGTTCGTTACCCTATCTCCTCTCTAGATTGTATCATCCCAAAAATTCAAATTTCAATTTTAATTTTCTCTCATTTTCTCTTACCCTCCTATTTTCCTTGAGGTTATAAATCATTTCTGAATATAATTAAATCGAAAATTCTCATTTTTAACTTTACCATTAAAAAAAGAAAACAAAACAAACGAAAAAGTAGACCAATCCATTTTTAAAACCAAGTTAAATCAATAAAACTCATGAATGTATCGATCTAAAACATTTAAACTCGTTAAAAGGAAAATGATTGGATCAATCTCGAGAAGGATATCCTTTTCAAGTGACAATTTTATGGATCTCCAAACCGAACATGACTTCAATTTATATCAAACTCAAAATGAAGCTTCAAGAGCTTTCTACATTTCATAAAATATAGGAGAACAATCCATAG
>NW_018164464.1:442208-443032 GCF_001263595.1 Phalaenopsis equestris
GCAGCAACCCAAAACCAAGAATCAAATCCAGTTCAATAAATATGAAGCTCACGGCTAAAGCAGCAACCCAAAACCAAGAATCAAATCCAGTTCAATAAATATGAAGCTCACGGCTAAGGCAGCAACCCAACACCACCAAAGCTCACAAACAAACTTACAAATAGAATTATGGAGAAGAACAAAACAGCCACCCAACTATTTTTCTCAACAAAGCCAACCGAGCTCAGCATAAGGGGCAAACCGAAATCAGTAAAAAGGAGCAAACCAACAAAAATATTTCAGCTCACATAAAGCACTAAAAGGAGTCCAAACTGAGCCCAATAACATGGCCACCCGACCCCCGAACGTAATTTTCAACTCTAAGAAAAAAAAAATTTCCAACATATATTCCATCAAAGGGGCAACAAGAAAAAGCAAAATGTGAGCCCCGAATGTGATTTTCTAACTTTGAAAAATGGTTTCCAGCATGTTTTCCAACAAGGGGCAACAAAAGGAGCAAAACATAAGCCCCAAATGTGATTTCCAGAACTTAAAAAATAAATTTCCAGCATATACTTCAATAAGGGGCAGCAAAAGAAGCAAAACATAAGCCCCAAATGTGATTTCCAAAACTTAAAAATAAATTTCCAGCATATATTTCAACAAGGGGCAGCAAAATGAGCAAAACATAAGCCCCAAATGTGATTTCCAAAACTTAAAAATAAATTTCCAGCATATATTTCAACAAGGGGCAGCAAAAGGAGCAAAACATAAGCCCCAAATGCATCTTTCTCACTTCATAAAATAATTTTCAACATGCATTTCTTACTTTCTAACATTTCAAG
>NW_018164464.1:443247-444088 GCF_001263595.1 Phalaenopsis equestris
GAAATGCATTTAGAGCGGAGGAAATGCGGCCTAGGGCAGAGGAAGAGCCGGCCAGGTGGAACTTCGCAGGTGGAGGATCGCTCGGTCGAGAGGAACTCGAGGAGACGAGTCGAGTATGCGAACCGACAGTGGAATGTCGCGTGTGAGAAGAAGAAGGCGAGTCATCTCATGCGCGAATGGCAGAGGAGACGCGGGAGCTAGGGCTTATTTGCGAATGACAGAGGAGATGCGGGAGCTAGGGCACGAGCGGCGAGTCAGCCTTCGATCGAGCGAATGGAGTGTTCAAATCGGGTTTAAGCAAGCGGGTGAGAACCTAAATAGGGTTAGGTTAAATATGAATATGATTTAAGGAAATATTTAATATTTTGAAAAATAAAATTTTAATTTGTGTTTCACCCACGCACCAAAACATAGCAAAAATTGATATCATTTTTAGATAATTTTGAAGTTCCGGACGCGTTGGAGAGGTTCGTTTCGCCACCGGAAGTCGTTTTGACGAATTCATCGATTTGCGTGCCAATTTTCTCGTGTCTAAAATATGGCAATATAGGTGTCCCGGACGCGTTGGCGCAGTCCAATTTGTCGTCAGAGGTCATCCAGAGAAGTTTGCATTTTCACCCGTCCTTTGGGCTTAATTGAAGTCCGATTTCGTGCAATTTCGTAAACTTTCTGTATTTGATGTGTGTATGTGACGAAAAGGTCGTGACGATGTTTTCCTAAGGCTTGAAGTCCTATCAGAAACTTTTTTCTTGAGTCTTCGCAAAATAACCCATAACTGCTCGTTCATAAGACGATGGTCTTATGCCAAAGATGCTAGACATCAAAAGAAAATAGGAATTGG
>NW_018164464.1:444809-447344 GCF_001263595.1 Phalaenopsis equestris
AAAATTTTGAGAAATTAGGGCGAAGAAAACCAAGAATCGACACAAATCCAGAAGAACACCAAGATTTAACGAGGTTCGGCAAAGATGTATGCGTCCTCGCGAGCAGAGCGGCGAATTCCTTTCAATATTCAGAAAAGAGATTACAGAAATCAGGGATAAAACCTAGGGTTACATACAGACCTATTTATAACCCTAGAAAACCCTGTAGTACAATATGTAATTACCAAATTACCCCTGTACCTCACCCCCAACCCACGTAAGGAAACTTCCTTGATTTAGACAGAATCTTCCGCTCCGCTCCAAAATCAGACACCATGCAACAGATTTCTTCTATGCAATTCCGTCATCACACGTCCTTGAGCATGATAAGTTTTTGGTTAGCTAAATAACTTATGGAGTATTATCATTTCCAGATGCTTGGATGCATAAAAGACACTTGGATTTAAATAAACAAATTAAGTTGAAGTGGTCAACCCACTATGAGTTTTTAAGTTCCAATATATTGGTTTCCCAAGCATATCCCACATGTTTGTGATTGGTCTTGCGGCAATATAATCACATAGTTTTCTCCTTGAATTCAGAGTTTCGACATCCAACCTTCTTGATAGCAACAAATCCTTACGTATTGATAATTTTGTATAAGGTTTATGATCAACTATTTTATTTTTTCCCTTCTTCAGCTAAGAATTCCCTAATATTAAGGAATGACTTCAACAAAAGCAATCTGCCACGAACTTCCATTCAGATTAGAGTAAAGGTTTTGAAGAATATTAAAAATACATTTGTTTTCTAGTATGCTTGTATATTTCTCAGCATCAACCAAACAGCTCAACCTTACCTCATCTCTCTTGCCATAATTAGGTCAAAGAATTATAATATTCAATGATACTATCGATTCCCATAATTCATTAATAATGTTTTATCTCCATTCGTCAAAAGCTCTAGGGACAGTGACTTTAAGGCAAAAAACAAAGCCAAGTGGAAAATAATTTTTTGCACTCTCTTTACCATTGTACATATCAAGAAGAGAGAAACCAAAAGTTAAAGAAAATACATGGAAAACAAAAAACTACCATTAATATTTTTTTAAAGCCATAAACAACTTTATTTCTGGCTTCCCTCCATCAGTATTTTACACTAAAAAATTGATGTCCAACATTTGCAGTACATCCTAGTATCATCCTACACTAAATTTTGTTCATTTTGTAAGGCGTTCAGCCTTTACTAACCAAAAAAAAAAAAATCAATTCTAAAACTAATGAAATAATCACATCATACCCAAAATTGGAAAAACTTGTCCGCTGTTTGTTTTCAAGAAAAAATATGATTGAAATTTCATTTTAAACGAAAATACCCAAACTTTATAGAAATTTAATTGGAAGCCTTGATGTAAGTAGCAAAAAAGAAATATTGAGCAAGGAGCTATTCAACCCTTCCTCATCTCCGATGATCATCATTTGCATATGGTCAATCTATGGATAGTTGGATAAGTTAATGATGTTATATATTTAGTTATTCAAGTTAAAAATACCATTAACACTCCAAAACACTAAACCCAAAATGAAAATAGACATCACATTACTTGGTTTGAATCTTGTTTGAATCATGTTCATATTTTTTAACAAAGTTGGAAACTTTTTGAACAAGTTTCAATCATAATTCAAACAAATTTTGATCTACGTTTAAATAAGATTTGAGTATAATTTAAATAAGATTCAATCTTGTGTGAAAAAAATATTGAGTAAGATTCAAACAAAGTTTAAATAATATTTAATCATTGTACATAAATATTTTGAATTACATTGTTTTGCATTTACTATCTCTTTTTGAATTACTCATTTTGTACATCCTTGGTGATTAAGTTAGTTCACTCTCTTGTCTGAATTATATTGCATTAACTAGGATTCAATTGTTATCTTCAATATAATTATTTCATATTGTACTACTGCACATCAAAAGTAGGTATTTTTTTTTTTTTTTTTTTTTTTACAGTACATGTAGGTCGACTTACTATCATATCTTATTTAATGAGATTTTTTTGAATCCCAATGATCATCAAGTGTTCATCCATTTACTTTCCTATTACAAGTACTAATTTTTAGGGTCTGTTTGGTTCGGCTTCTGCTGCGCGGCGCGGCGTGCGACAGCGGCTTCGTCCCGCATTCCGGTGTTTGGTTCGAAGCTTTGCGGCAAATCTTTGGCAAAGCGGATCGATTCGCGGCCGCGATATTAGGCCCGCGTCCCCGCTTTCCTCTGACTTATTGTCCCGCTTACCACTTTCGTTTCTCTTCAGCCCTAACAACTTCCCTTGCGGCTCTCCTTCGTCGTCTTGCTTCGTAGCCCCCCGATCGACAGATCTGAGGTATAACGAGCAGTTTTCTTCTTCTAATCGCAGATATGAGAGAGCTTATGAGTTTTTTCGAATGTGATGTTTTCTCTTCTCATATCCTTCCTACTTCGGCGATTTTTTCTTTAGCGCATGGAACCTCTTTAGTTCTTTACCGGTTGCTTGACTAGGGTTTTGCCTTTGCTTTC
>NW_018164464.1:452090-452351 GCF_001263595.1 Phalaenopsis equestris
GAATGCCTCAATTTGCAGGAAAGATGAGAAAGGTGCGAGTGAAATGAAAGCCCTTCGTGAGGAGATCACTGCCTCATTAGTTGGAGAGTGATTATTTCGTTTCAGATCTGCTGTAAACACAATATGTTAAGGGGTTTGTGTTTTTTTTCAATTTATATTTCAATTTTAATGATAGCCTTTTTCATTACCTAATATGTTAGTAATTATGTTTTATGTTGCATTGTTTTTCAGGATAAAATGACTTCTAGGATGTCCGCTACC